>NW_024869937.1:324514-608750 GCF_013358625.1 Macadamia integrifolia
GGGGGGGGAGGGGATGTTCAAAAGTTAAAATCCATGATTTTCCCCATCATGTATAATGTGGGCTGATGGCTGTGCTCTTTCCTTTAATATATTTTCCATTCACCCAAAAAAAAAAAATTACACTAATGGTTGTACACGTGGGAATACTTAAAAGAGCTTTGGCCAAAAGGATGTGTACTTTGTGTATAATTTTTTGCCTGGTTATTGAATTCTTACTTGTGTAGGTTTTCTTTATTTATTTACTTCTGTTATTCATTTACCAAACCAGGCTTCTTGAGTGCGTTCGGCCTTGTTTTCTGCAGAGAGATGATCCAGCATAGGCCATACACACAGAAGGTGGATGTGTACAGCTTTGGGATTGTTCTCTGGGAGCTCATCACGGGTATGCTTCCCTTCCAGAATATGACAGCAGTGCAGGCAGCTTTTGCTGTTGTCAACAAGGGTGTCAGGCCAATTGTTCCCAATGACTGCCTACCTGTTCTTAGCGAGATCATGACTCGCTGCTGGGATGCCAATCCGGAGGTCCGACCATCCTTTGCTGATGTCGTTAGAATGCTTGAGAATGCTGAGACAGAGATCATGACTACCGTCCGCAAGGCCCGTTTCAGGTGTTGCATGACCCAACCAATGACAACCGACTGATCCAAATTTGGGGTTTAGTTAAAAGGGAAAAAAGGGGAGAACAGAAAAAATGAAGAAAATAGAAAAAGAAAAGGAGAAAGAAACAGAAGTTGATTTTATCTGAGCCTTCTGCATCCACCAGTAAAAAAAAAAAATTGCTATGACGAGGACTCCTGTCCTCTGGTTTCTGGTATATACCTGGCTTGCTGCTGGTATCTACTGGTTTCTGGCTTCTATTTTACTGGATTACTGTTGCTGTAGTAGTCGAAGAGATTTGATGTGTATCCTTCCTCTCTTGTTATATGCGGGCCTGCCTTACTTCTAGTTGCTTTGTCTATTCAAAAAAAAGAAAAAAAGGTGGGTCCTTTCTCGGATTAACATTGTTAACCGTTTCGTTTCTTGCCCCACCATCTCTAAATTTGCTGTTATGATATTTTCTGTATTAAGTAAATTACAGTTCATATTTAGTCTCCGTTTTCTGTCATGGGTATTGGATTTTCTATGTGAAAGGAAAACGATAGCTCAGTAAGGTCCTGAAGTATTAACCTAGAAGGTGCTCATATATGTTCAGTTTCTTGTCTCTTTACAGAAATTTCCATTTACGACCAGTGTGCTGGTGGCTGGTGCTTCGATATGCTGCTTATGGGTTTGTGCATACACATTTACAAAGAAGCTATGAGGTACCCCTGGGAAAGAGGGGGGGGGGGTCATCATTCTTCTGTTCCTCCTATTCACATCAGGATGGTTGTATTATACCCAGCGGAATTTTTAAAGAGTTGGAGTTTAGAGACGTTATAAGGGGCTTTTTGGGTTGGAAAAATCTTTTAGTTCACTTTCCTTGAATCTAAGCACAGTGCCATAAAGGCCTACCCATTTTTCTTAGAGAGAGAATTTTTTTTTTTTTTTGGGGGGGGTGGGTGTGGGGGTGGGGGGAGAGGTGGAGACGGGAGAATTGAAACTGCTGGTGGAGAGAGGAGAGTTGAACCGGTGATGGTGGTGGAGAAAGCATAATTGATACAATATGAATATTCAAAATTTTTTTTTGCTTTGGATCTCAATGAATATATATATACATAGAACACAAGAACGGGGATTAAGGTTATTTATAATGCACAAGTGGCATTGATGTAGATCCATATTATGGAAGGAAATATGAGAGGAAGAAGGGTCTAGCCTTAGTCCACCTGAGTGGTTAGGATCCAACCAAGAAGCCAGTCGAATCCCTACTTGGTCCACCTAAGTGGCTAAGTACAAATAAGGGCCAATTGGGCCCATCGGCTAGGGGAATAATTAGTAGTTGTTTTTAATTAATTAGTGGGCCATTGGGCCCATTGAGTTGAGTAAGTGGTATGTCGAGTCCAAATTGTCTTAGGACTCTATTTGTTTTCCACATAAGTTTATTATTCCTAGTCCAATTTTGAATTCCTAGTTGTAGTAGGAGTATCTAGTCTTATTGAGAAATTAGCTCCTAGTTGAAGTAGGAGTATCTAGTCCTATTGGGAAATTAGCTCCTAGTAATAGTTTGATCGATATTCTGCCCTCTATAAATAGAGGAGCCTATGTACTCATAATTTCATATTTGAACAAAGAATAATTGCAGTCAATTGCTTAGAACAGTCGGGATAGCTGTGGGTGAGAAGCCCAGGCTGAGATAGCCGCTCCTCCCCCACTTTTCCCTTTGTTTCTTCTTGTTTAAAGCTTTCTATTTTATCCTAAAATTACTGTTGTTGAAGTATACGACTGTTGTGAGTATTCAGAAGTTCAGATCTGTCCAAGTTACAAACCAGATTTGATTCTCTCTCCTGAAGCCTGCGATTATTTTTCTTAGGTCAGAAAATCAAGAAACATTGTAACTTCACAACCAGCCGTCAGAATCCTCTCAACTTTGGGCGTTTTTGTTCCCTCTCTAGGGACTATCTATGTCCAAGAGTGCAGCTCAATCGGACTCCTACAGACCTGGCTGCACCTCTCTCTCTGGGTCCATAGCAAGTCTTTCTCTCTCCTATTGGGTTGTGTTTTGGGCTGGTTTTGCTCCTATATGGGTATTGTATCCTTGGGGGTTTATTTGATGGTCTTATTTCTTTGTTTCCTGATCCTATTTATATTGTTTGGGGTTATAAATTGCTGGGGTAGTTTCTTGTAATCTACTCTTGCATTAAGCATGTTTTTCTATATGATTGTAGCACGTGTATTCAAAAGTATTGATTCTGATTAAGTCTCGAATCTCATTTGGTCTTGATTTTTTTTTTTTTAAATTTTTTATAGAAAAAAGTATATTAAACTTAAAAATAAGAGTTTAGCATGGTGATTTTAGGTGCCTTATCATAGTTTTTTTTTTTTTTTTGTTTTTGTTTTTGTTTATAGCCGTATAGGTTATATTTCTTAACAAGAGTATCAATTCATTGTTAGTCTTGAGACAAAAAATTGGTTATGTCAAAAAAAGGGGAATGAGGCTCCATCAAATCGCATGTTAGAAGATTTCCTAGCTCTTTAGCATCACTCTAAATTTCATCCACCTCTCATCCTTCCTCCTTGGCTTGTTTCATCCCATAGAGAAGGCCATTGGTTATTGCTTCAGTATTTTTCCCTGCCATCATGTAGTTGGCAGAAAGTAAGACATAATTTCCTTGTTATAAGCAGCCTTTCCAAATGTATTATTAATAGTATCAGTGACCCCAGTGCATATTAAGACCTTTTGATAGGAGAATGGGATCATTGGTATAGAGATGGGGAGGGGGTTAGATAGGGTCACCTGTTGTTCATTAGAGTGAGTAGGGATGTCATTAGAAACCCAGTATTCTACTTGTCGTAGGATAGTGTAGTGGTTGGGTTTATCATGCCCAAATGTGACTTGGTTTTTATGTTTCCAAATATAATAACACATAATAATAAAAACATTGAAAAAGAAATCCAAATTTTTAGTAGGAACAACATTAGAATTAAAAAAAAAAAAAATTTATTGGAGTCATGAAAGAACTATTTAGGAGTTCAGTTTTAAGGTCCAGTTAACTAGCTGCCCAAATCCTCTTGGTAAACTTGCAAGAGAGGAATAAATGTTAGGTATTCTCATGTTGGTTGTGACGCAAACCACACAAGGGGTTGATATCCACCCATTTTCTTTGAATGTCTTTTGTAAGAATCCCATCCATGAGCTATTCTCAAAAAGAAGAACTTAAATTTTGGATGGATTTTGAGTTCTCAAAAAAAGCGCCACCAATGTGAGTATGGAGAAAAGCAAGTACCCCTGTTTGCGAAGAAGATTATCTTTCTTTCTCTTAAGTTTAATCCAAAAATAATGTATTTTGTGCAACTGATTTTGGGCTAAGGCTTCTCTTTTATAGAAGGGATAATTTGTTTATAACCATGCAATTCTTACTGACAATTTTTTTAATCCTTGGTCATGTCACTTAACCTCCTTGGGTGGGGCTATTTGTGTAATTTCAAAGTCCTTTGTCACACCCCACTCCAAAAGACGCCGAAGATGTGACAAAGATGTTAACTACCATCCTATTCGACATATCAAGATTTCAAATGTAGTACCTTACACGCACAATCCACAATTAAGAATCACTAAAATCAGAGGCAGCGAAAATAGTAAAGATATAACAATGATTCTTGTACTGGGAAGCTAAATGTGACAATTTAGAATAAAGATAAGCATGTTATCCAAATCCAAGTATGTTTTCCCTTCACATACAGGGTGAAGCTCCCCCTAATCACATGCATCATCTATCCAATTAAATAGGAGAGTAATATTCTAGATATGGGAAAGTGATTTTCAACATAGAAAACTGCAGTCAAACACTACCATCCAAATATAAAGTATTTAAGTCTTGAAGACATAATACATAATTAACACCTTAAAAAATGCTAAAAATTGACAGGAAATGTGGATAAAAAATGGGTTTTGGAAATGGTCTTTTGGGTTCTTTTCTTACTCAAATGGGTTACAAAGACCAATTCTCTTCTCAGAGTGCAGAATCATTCTTCACTCAATGGTTTGGTGAAAATGTTTGCAATTTCAATGTACTCTAGTGTTACATCACCATTTTTATTGGTGTCATGCAAGAAATGATGTCTTATTTCAATGTGTTTTTCACATGAGCGGATCACAAGATTCTTACTCAAGTTGATGGCACTAGTATTATCACATAGAATTTGACAGGAGTCAAACTTGACTCCAAAGTCTTAAAGGGTTTGTTTAAACCAAAGGATTTGAGCACAATATCTACTAGCTGTGACATACTTAGTTTCAATGGTGGATAATGGTACAAAATTTTGCTTCTTGCTAAACCAAGGAACAAAGCATGGACCAAGAAAGTGACAAGTGGTACTAGTATTTTTTCTATCAATATGGAAGTCCACAAAGTCAGTATCAGAGAAGCTAACTAAGTCAAGATTTTAGCTTGTAGAATACCATAATCCAACATTAGATATGCTCTTAAGATATTTAAAGATTCTTTTGATAGCTATGAAATGTGATTTAATAGAATTGGCATGAAATCGGGCACATGCATATTACACTGAACATGATGCCTAGTTTACTTGCAGTTGAATATAGTAGGTTTCCAATCATACCTCTATATTTAGTTGCATCTTCAAGAATCCCATTCTCATATTTAGTGAGTTTGAGAGATGTTCTTATAGGTGTGTCCGAAGATTTTTGACTATTAATGTCAAACTTCTTTAAGAGCTCTTTAATGTACTTACTTTGATTTATGAAAATGGCATTTTCAACTTATTTTATTTGAATTCCTAAGAAGAAAATTAATTCTCAGATAATACTAATTTGAAATTCTTTACTCATGTTCTTATTAAATTCAAAACTTAAGTATTGTTTTGTCGAACCGAAAATGATATCATCTACATAAATTTGAACAATCAAAATGTCTTAATCTTTATGTTTTAAAAAAAGTGTGGTATCAATTTAACCTCGTGAAAAATCACTTTCTGTTAGACAGTTACTCAACCTTTCACACCAAGCTCTAGGATCTTGCTTAAGTCCATAAAAAACATTTTTAAGTTTGAAAACATGGTTTAAAAGTTTTGAGTTTTCAAATCTAGGGGGTTGTGCTACAAAGACTTCTTCTTGAATAAATCCATTTAGAAAAGTACTTTTGACATCCATTTGATTTAACTTAAAGTTTTTATGGCATGAGAAGGCTGGTAGCTTTTTAATAGATTCTAATCTAGCGACAAGAGCGTATGTTTCATCATAACAATTCCTTCCTGTAGATTGTATCCTATAGCTACTAATCTAGCTTTGTTTCTTACAATGCTTATCTTCATAAAGTTTGTTTTGGAAGATCCATTTAACAACAATAATGGTATGGTTGTCGGGTCTTAGGACAAGATCCCAAACACTGTTTCTTTCGAATTGGTTCACTATCTTTTAAATCTTCTTCAATGTTTTAGGCTCAATAGATAGAAATGCAGCATGATTACATATGCTTTGTATCTTAGATCTTGTTTTGACTCCTTTGAACAAATATCCTATTACTTGTTCTAGGGGATAATCTTTTATGGTAATGATTTCTTTAGGTAAATTTTGTTCTTCTTCTTGAGGATTTTCGAGTGAGCTATCATTCACTTTTTTCTTTACTTATTCAATGATGACATCGTCGTCATCTACTAAAGAGTTGTATTTTTCTTTTGGTAAAGATTCATCAAAACTTACATTCATTGATTCTTCAACAAATATGCTTTTATTAAATATTCTATAGGATCTACGATTAGTAGAATAACCTAAGAAAATACTTTCATCAAATTTGGCATCAAATTTTCCTGATGATCTTTGGTGTTGAGAATGAAGCACTTACAACCAAACACTCTAAAGTGAAACACAAACAATGATCAATCTCTCTCTCATTATGTTTTCCATATGTCATTCTCTATTTTCTGAATCTTTGCTTTTGTTATTGCTGCTTCAGTAAATAGGTGGGAAGCACAAACATCTTATCTCTCTCTCTCATATTATTTTTTCTGTACGTCATTCTTTATTTTTCAAATCTTTGGTTGGGTGGTTTGGATGGAGAGGCCCCATATGTAGGGATAAGTCATTGGCTGTGATCCGAGGGGGTGATTACGCCATGTAGGAGGCCATCTTTTTTACCAAGCTTGGGTCTAGGGTTTTTATCATCCATTTATTCGAAAATATGTCTTTGTTGTTCAGAATTGTGGATCAAAACCGAGTATGACAGATTGCAAGTTTTTCCTGGTGAAGTAGTTGTTCCTATTTTTTGAATCATTACTTTCCTGGTTGCTGCTCTAGTGAGTACGTGGGAAACACAAACAACGTTCTCTCTCTCACTATTTTTCAGCTACCTGATCTTGGCCCTATAGGTATCGAATTTATTGTTCATTTTTTTATAACCACGAAAAAAAAAAAAACCATTGTGTTGGTTATGAAGTCCAAAGGGTTTGTTCTTCTGATTTTATAAGGTTGAAGATAAGATTAGTGCGGTTCTGAATGGACTATCTAATGATTTGGTTGTTACTAAGAAATTTTGTTTCCCTCTCCCCCTTTTCTTGATTTATTTCCTGAGCGGATTTTTTTTTAAGATTTTGGGCTCTGATATTGTGTCTGCATTGTGCAAACATGAAGTTCCTTTTTCTTTATCCTTTTTGGTTATAGGTTTCAATTTTATTATTATGATGTATATTTTAAGGTGGAGCATGAAGGGTAGGCAGGCATTTTTGTGTTGTTTCTATTGATCTCTTCTTATGATTTTACAAAGTTGAAGATAAGATCGATGCCATTCTGAACGGATTATGTACTGATTTGGATGTTGCTACGAAGTTTTTTTCAATTGACTTTTAGGATTTCACTGCAACTTAACTTCTTAAATTAACTCCAAGGGGTTAGCACAGTTAGCTTGGAAGGCTCACGGTACTTCGCCTTAGGAAGCGAGGTCCCGTGATCAAACCTTCGCCGCTGCACCTAACTTCTTGGGGCCACCACAAGAGATTTTCCATCTCGGACTGACCCGGTCTTATGTAAGTGGTATCACAGTGACCCAGGGACTAGTCGGGTCAAAGATCCGAACATCCTGGGTATCAAAAAAAAAAAATTTCTTAAATTTTATTTTTCTTGGCTTTGACTTCTGACCTATTCTTGCCCTTTTCTATGATAAGTTCAGTTCAAGTTTTCAAAATCCTTAATGCAAGTCGATTCAAGTCTCCTACTTTAGCACCATGGTTTTAGGTATTGGTATAGGATTGATCCTATTAGTCGATTCATATTAGCATTGGCCATGAATTATGCCGATACTTGACCAATGCAGTATGTATATAATATTGTTTATTAAAGGGAATAACCAATATAGCACCGAAGTGACCAAGAAAGCAAGGCAAAGCTCTACCGAAAGGGCTCTTGGTCCTAACCTAAGGGTGAAAGAGGTCGGTGGGTGGTTTAAGCTAAGTAGCCTAGATTGAGTTATGTTCAAACAGAAAGAGAAAAAATAGACTTCATGTTACACCCGTGCCCCAATTTAGTCTAATTTAAACTGCTGTGATAGGCCTCGGATCAGAGATCGGAAGTACGATCGGGTGTTGGCTTGCGGCTGCACATTGCCGAAGGGGTAGAGATGACCCCACACGTTCGTGCATTGCGTGCTTGTCCAACTGAAGGAGATTCATACCTCTCAATCCCAGACGGTAAGTGACCCAACTCCCCACACTTGATTTTCGGCACGCATCAAAATTATCGAATAGCCTTGAGCATGTCCGAGGGCAGCCACCCGTGTAAGGCCAACCATGGGACAACAAGTTGTCTTGGCCACCAGAAACAAGCCAAAGAAGCAACCTAGGCCTGAATCTGGTGCCTGTTTCTGATGGGTTGACAGGCTACTGTCGAGGTTTCGATGCCCGTGGTTCCCGCCACTCACATCGTAAATGGTTCTGGATGATCCCAAATCATCCTCCATATTTTTCTCTTGAAGTGGGCACCTTATGGACCTAAATATGTGGGTCCTCGTGCCCCAAATTTAATTTTAACCCTATTGGTTCAAAAGAGGTCCAAACCAAACAGACCCTAAGGCCCACTTAAGTTATAAGTCGGGAAATGAGGATTCATTTCTTCATTTCCCTTGTTCCCAATGTAGGAGAGGAGAGAAGGAGGAGAGGAGAGAAGAAGAAGTGGAAGGAGAAGGGGATTGGAGGCCTACCTTGGTGCCGGCTATCGCCTTGTTGCCGGAATCGCTGTCAGAGGTAAGTACAACCTCCCATACCACTCTCTCTCTTCATTTTGACCTAGACAAAGCTAGGTATGGATGGAATCTTAGTGTACACACCATGTTAAGGTTGTAGGATGAGTGTTCTAACCTTCGGTGTTGTTGCCGAGCTTGAACCAAGCCCGGTGAGCTCCGACAACATGTAATTCCAAAAGACCAACTAGGGTTTCGATCGTTTGATTGACATATCTCCCAAACGGCTTAGTGGAATTGGAATTTTTTTTAACTTAGAATGATGCTAGGAACATCCCCTACAAACTCCACGGAACAAATCTTAGCAATCGGGCCGAGCCGAAAAGCCCCAAATTAGTTGGATTGACCTAAACCACCATCTGAAACAGCCCACCGGATCCACTGAGTCTGTTTCTGGTGGCACATTTCCAGTGGGCATGGAGCCTTATGTGCTCTCTGTCACCTCCACCGAAAACAGGTCTGATATTTCTAGTGGAAATGCCCTGTTTCCAGTGGTTGTTTCCGGTGACATTACTGTCATTAGGAGACAATGTCTGAATATTTTGGGGGTGACTTGTGTAGGTCTCTCCCGATTTTCCCAACGCATAATGATATATGATTCCCTTTGTGTCTAGGACAGTGAAGCACACGTGCCCCGAAGCCAAAATTGATTGGATTGATCGGTGACCTTACTTGAACCTTAAAACAAACAGAGGTCAACAAGGTGAGGGATGGACTGTGTTTATTTCTAAAATGTTTATTATCATTAAATTACTCAAATTTTTAGAATTTTATGTTTAATTATAATTATTCAAATACGATTATGATATGCTACATTTTCATTTTACGATTTTGATATGAATTGCATGGAAATATATGACAGGATCCGGTGTGGCCAAGGTGGTACTGGTACCGTGATCGTTGTGTGTTCGGTTATGTGTGTGAGATGGAATTCGGCATGGCCGAGGTGGTACCGGTACCGTGATTGCCATATGTATGTTGCATTCATACATTGATTATGTGCATTAGAGTTAGTTGTAGTCGCAGGTTACACTTTGTGACCAAGGTCTCGCTGGTATCTTGTACCCCGGGACTGTATTTGAAAATGGATACGCTTCATCGGCGAGGTCTTGCCGGTGTTGCGTAGTCCATACTCAACTGTGATATGTATGCCAGATTAGGTAACTGGTCTTATATTACACCTTGTGGCCAAGGTCTCTCTGGTATCGTGTACCCGTGACTATATTTGGAGATGGATTACAATTTGTGGCTGAGGTCTCTCCGCTGTCGTGAAATCTATACTAACTGTATCATTATGAAGGTATGTAGTATGTATATGGTTAGGTATCACTCCTTATGCTATGCACCCTTGCCAACAGGGGTTGAGGTGTTGGATAACCCATTGTGGTATGTTTGATGTGCCTTTCCGAAGTGCCACACCCTCGGTACAATGTGGTTGTAGCCAGAGGCAGGAAGCTGTCCGACATGGCCGATGTGTTACCGATGCCGTGACTGCCAGGAGGGGGTTATTAGGGGTTTGCTAGGTGACCCATGGATGTATACGGGGACTGGTAAGCTTCTAATCATGGCTAGGGTTTATATCACTATGTAGTCAATGTCGTTTCCGAGACGAGGGATACAACCTAATGCGCTGTAGTAGCATTTATCGGACTTAGTATGTATTGTTAGGTAGATAATAAACAAATGAACTGCATCACGAGCATCATGGACTATGTGTTTAATTTCTGCAATCATGCATCATAAATTACTACTATCATTGACTTGCTTGGATGTGCTTGATCCCACGCCTCACTGAGCGAGTTGAAAAGCTCACCCCACGTATACATCCCTTTTTAGATGATAATGCAGGTACTGTGGTGCCCATGGTGGGTGACCCAGTATCTTTTGGGTCAAAGTATGGTGTGAGCGACTAGTGGATGCCAGAAGCAGAGGAGCATGATCAGGACTGTGCTTACGACCACTGTGCTTATGCCGCACCGTGAGATTGTATATCATATTTTGATACTTTGGATATAACTATGAATTGTATATTTTCTTGAAATTATATTATATGTCACGGATGAATGTAACAGAATAACTCGATTATTGCTATTATATTATCATTAGATGTTTCCCCATTTTATTTATAATTTCGCTACTATAATCTGATTCTGTTGCTTATGTTGGTTTGTGATGTGAGATTGTGAAAATATTAAGGTACTGCTATCAGAGATCCTAGTAGATTGGTAAGACAGGTACGTGTCTTACTCACACCATCGGTATTCCTAATAATAAGTTGGGTCTACTGGGAGTGGGGTGTGACAGCTATGGTATTAGAGCGCGATGCTCTGCCTTAACTCACAATCTCAGCTAAACCATGATTTTGGGGAAATTAGGATTAAATAAAAATCTCTAGACAAAAATAATAGAAATTTTCATAATTAGGAGACAAGTATAGATGTTAAAGCCGTTTTATTATAATAGAGAATTTGAATACACAGCTTACACTGTCATAAGAAAAAAATAAAGTACTGAAAGCAACAAATCCTAACTAGCCAAGTCTAAAAAAATAAACAACTAAAGCAAATGACATAATGTAAAAGTTCAACTAAACCTAAAAGCATCAAACTCAAATAAAAATATGAAAAGGGAAATCCTAAAAGCTACTGTGGTAAACATGCCACTACTCTTACTGTTACTGCTGCTGGTTTTGTCCTTGGCCCTGAGTCTGGTTTGGACCATACGTTCTTGGAGGAGCTACCAGAATACCAAGATGGAAGACCATCGCCTGCATTTGTGCCTCTAGGGAGGCCATTCTATTGTCCATAAGACAATAGGTCCTATCCATGCTCTCGAGGCGGCCATCTATGCTCCTCATCAGTGACATAGTGGTATCCAGACAGGCCATAACATCATTGAGACCGTAAGGCCTCACACCCCTAGTACTCTGAGATGTAGAAGCTGCCATAGAACCCATGGCCTGGGGATCAAGTGGTGAAGCCCCACCAACCCCAGCAGCTTCTCCTCCTGCATCACCAACATCACTAGCACCACCACCCTTTACATCCATAGGCTACTGACCCTCTCTTGGAACAGAAGTCACCTCCCGTAGATCTATAGTCATCTTCCTCAGAGAATCTTGGTTGAAGTCTGTGACCTCTTCACCCAAGTGAGCCTCTCCCTCCAAGGCCATCCCAAAGCGATGGAAAATGTCAGTGAGTATCCTTCCATAGCATAGGCTTCTTGCTCGATGATCCACTCCTTCGGACTGAAGTACCATGGTCCACATAAGGAGATAAGGGAGACATATCTGTGCCCCATGTACACGCAGTATGTCACATAGGCTTGTAGGGTGGATACCTTATCATAATGTCTGCAAGTGGGGAGGACATTTAGCTGAATCGCATGACAGACAACCTTTGGAGTAGAAACATGCTTGACTGAATGGTTCCATCCCTTGGCCTCCTTAGTCAGCATGTCATTGATCTCCTGAAAGGTATCAGAACTCTGGAACTCATATGCTAGAGTCCGAGGCGGGTAGTACACTAGGTCACTGGAATTACTGACCATCAGAATATTGGCCAACTGCCCCATATCAAAGGAGATCTCCACCCCCTTCACATAGGAGGTGATACGCATCTCTTTGGTACCCCGATTCATGCACTGCAAGTTAGAGTAGAATAGCCTGACCAGTGTGGGGTAGTAGTACTTGTTGGGTTTTAAGATACGGTACCACCCAACCTCATCAAACCTTTGACGAAGATGGAATGCGTGGAAGTCATTGGTCCTCACATAGACTCCCAGGTCCACATTGCGGCGCTCAAAAAGTTCCCAATGGTCTCATTCATCCATACAGTGGAATAGAATGTTGTTGAACTGCTCAGTGGCGTCTTGCTCCTCTTGTATAAGAGCACATCGGGTACATACATGGCATCCAGACATCATTGCACGATGATTCCTAAGGATTTGGAATGGAAAACCTAGTTAAATGGCTAAATGCAAAACTTAAAGAGAGGAAATCACAAAACTAGGTTACAGAGAGAGAAAACATACCTTGGATGAGAATGCAGTGCCGATCAATCACGGAATAGCGAGAGGAAGGTAGGGAATGGGTGGAAAAATACTTCTTGACCATTTCCACACCTTTCCCATAAGAGAAAATAGGGTTTTGTGTGAAGAAGCCAAGATCTGAGCCTACCGGAAACAGCCTACCAGAAACACTGGGAATGCTTCCGGTGCCTATTTTCGATGAAGTAGAAATTTGATTTTTACCCTCTGTTTTGCCTATCGAAAATACCACTGACATTTTTGGTGGACTAAACCATATTTCCGGTGATGTGACCCCCTGTTTCCGATGGACTCTTTTGGAAAATAAATTATTTTATTTTTCAAATCTAAAATTTTATTTTGGTTCCTTTAATGCTGTGCCTCTTTGGGATACGTGCGTGATCGGATCCTAATATGTGTGGACCCCACTTATGCATGCCCTAGCCCTAATCTTGACTGTTGTATACATGTGGGACCCACTATGCATGCATGTGTTACCATTTACATGTAACCTTGTTTATGCATATGCATTGATCGGATTCCTTCATAGGAATCATGTCAAGCCAGAACACCCGATCCCAATCCCAATCGCGCCCATCGCCTCCCGCTTCCCCTACATTGAATTGGGGTAGACCCCACAATGCACCTCGGCTTTGCCTGTACTTACAGCCCAGGATGTGGCATCCATCATGAATAACATGATGCGGGAAGTGGAAGAAAGGCAAAACCAGTTTATGGTTGGGATCAACAATAGAATCCAAGCGGCAATGGAAGCCCGCAATGCATTGCTCTCACCTCCTACTCTACCGGCACCTGTTCCAATACCCACTGGATCGACTACCCTTCAAACATCTGGTAGGGCACAAGTGCATGGGCATGTGCAAGACCCGATGCCAGAATAAACTCAAGCCCATGTAGAGGACTGGACAGACTTGACAAAAATGATGGAGAAGTTTCAACGGCTTAGGCCCCCATGCATCTCCAAGGTGGGCCAAGACCCATTGTATCCATTAAGATGGATTGGTGGAATGGAGAAGGTTTTTAGACTGATGGGCTGCACTGATGAGCAAAAAATTTTTATGTGCGGGCTATCAATTACAAAATGAAGTGGATGATTGGTGGAGTGCCATCAAGCCTATTCTGAGGGCTAGTTACCCGAACCCTACTTGGGCAGACTTTAAAGGGGTCTTCTTTGAGAACTATTTTTTGAAAAGCTTCCGGGATAGGAGAGAGAGTGAGTTCTCTCAGTTGATTCAAGGTTCCCGGTCTGTGCTCGAGTATCAGCAATGCTTCGAGGAGCTATTCCATTTTACTCCTAAGCATCTCAGAGGTGATAGGGCTAAAGCGAAGAGGTTTGAGAAAGGGTTAAGGCCAGGTATTGGGTCAACCATTGTGGGGTTGAAACTGTAAACTTATGCTGAGGTCGTCCAAGTGGCCAAGTCTATTGAAGACCTGCATAGGGATACCTACACGGCTCAGCAAGGAACGGGAAAGTGGCCAATGGGATCTACTGATTCTAGGGGAGGCAGCAAACCTTTCTGAGTGCCTTATGTCAACCTAACTCCAGTGCAATTTAGGAGGCCTGATGCCAGTAAGACTTCCCAGCCCTCCCGATCTAGTACTGTAACTCAGTCTTCGGGATCGAGCTCGAGATGCTTTCATTGTGATTAGTCGGGCCATATGGCGAGGACATGCCCCCACCGAAGGCCAGGTGATGCACCCTACACTATGCCACCTAGGCCCTAGCAGACATATTCAACCCCCAGACCAGCACAGCCCTTACAGGGCCAAAGATCATAGGGTAGAGTGTTTGCTATGACTACAGAAGATATTGAGGCTGCATCCGGTGTAGTGACAGGTACATTATTGATATCATATTGCCTGCATATGTGTTATTTGACTCAAGAGCCTCACATTCGTTTGTGTTACCGACATTTGCGAAGAAGATGAGAATTCCACCCAAGGGACTGACTCAATGTTTGGGTGTGAGCACCCCAACAGGAAGTGTGGTGGGTTTGAACTATGTTTATGAGTCTTGTCTAGTGATCATAGGTGATCATGAGTTGAATGCTCACTTGATCGAGTTGGATATGACCAACTTCGATTTGATATTAGGAATGGACTGGTTGTCCGCATACAGAGCCAGTGTGATATGTGCAGAGAAGACTATCATTTTCAGACCTCATGATGATGATTAATTTGTATTCAAAGGGGATAAGCCCAAGAAAGCCAAGAAAGTTATCATATTTGCACTCCAGATGAAGAAGCTATGAATAAGGGATGTCAATGATACTTAGCATCTGTGATGGATACTGACGTAGAGATTAGGCCATTGACTGAGCTAGATGTGGTGAGGGAATTTTCTGATGTATTCCCAGATGACTTGACAGGTTTGCCACCGGACTGAGAGATGAAATTTGCTATAGACCTACTCCCCGGCTCAGCACCAGTGTCAAAGGCCCCTTACCGCATGACCTCCACAGAGTTAAAGAAATTGCAGGTACAACTTCAGGACCTTCTGAAGAAGGGATTCATTAGACCTAGTGTGTCTCCATAGGGAGCACCGGTATTGTTCGTCAAGAAGAAAGATGGAAGTATGAGATTGTGTATCGATTACCGTGAGCTTAATAAGCTAACCATCGAGAACTAGTATCCCTTGCGAAGGATAGACGATTTATTCGATCAGTTACAGGGTGCGAAGGTATTTTATAAGATTGACCTCAGATCGGGCTACCATCAACTCAGGATCAAAGATAGTGACATCAGTAAGATAGCCTTCGAATTAAGGTATAGACATTATGAATTCTTGGTAATGTCATTTGGGTTGACCAATGCACCGGCTGCATTTATGGATCTGATGAACTGGGTATTCTAGGATGTCTTAGATAAGTTTGTGATACTATTCATTGATGACATTTTGGTTTACTCCAAGAGTGTAGAGGAACATGCTGCCCACCTGAGATTAGTACTACAACAGCTGAGAAAGAAGTAACTCTATACCAAATTCAGCAAGTGTGAGTTTTGGCTGTCACAAGTGGCATTCCTAGGCCACATTGTTTTAGCCAAGGGTATAGAGGTTGACCCAGGCAAGGCAAAGGCAGTTCTAGAATGGAAGACTCCCAAGAGTGTAGCAGACAAAAGTAGTTTTTTGGGATTGGTCAGATACTACAGGAGGTTTATCGAGAACTTCTCTCACATTGCTACTCCAATGACCCGACTCACACGAAAGGGTGTAAAATTTGAGTGGTCTGATGCTTGTGAGAAGAGCTTCAAGGAGCTAAGGTAAAAGTTAGTATCAACTCTAGTTTTGACTATTCCAACCGGTACAGGTGGTATGGTTGTTTATAGTGATGCCTCCAAGCAGGGATTAGGTTGTATATTGATGCGGCATGGGAAAGTCATTGCTTATGCATCCCGTTAGTTGAAGGATTATGAGAGGAACTATCCCACCCATGATTTGGAGTTGGCAGCCGTGATTTTTACACTGAAAATCTAGAGACACTACCTGTATGGTGAGAAGAGTGAGATCTTCAGTGACCATAAGAGTCTCAAGTACTTCTTCACCCAAAAGGAGCATGAGATAGAGGTGTTGGTTAGAGCTGATGAAGGATTATGGTTGTACTATCCACTATCACCCAGGAAAGGCCAATGTGGTAGCTAATGCACTTAGTCAGAAATCCTAGTCACTGACTCTTGCATTACTGACCACGTACAACCTAGTCTAGTGGATAGGATAGCTGCAGCTCAGGTTACTGATGCAGAGCTACAGAAGTTGATAGCAGAATTTCAGGAAGGAACCCAAAAGGACCCAAATTTCTCTATGACTGTAAACAAGATTCTCAAGCTCTAAGGGAGGTTATGTATGCTTAGTGATGGTGATTTGAGAGACACAGTTTTGAGAGAGGCACATAGCTCTCCATACTCCATTCACCCCGACAGCACTAAAATGTACGAGGACCTCAAGGGCTCCTACTGGTGGAGAGGAATGAAGAATGATGTGACAACGCATGTGTCTAGATACCTCACATGCCAGCAAGTCAAGGCTGAGAGACAGAGGCCCCATGGATTATTACAGTCCCTACCTATTCCGGAGTGGAAATGGGAGAATATTACCATGGACTTCGTCATGGGCCTACCCGTACACAGAAGGGTATGGATGCCATTTGGGTAGTTGTGGACCGCTTGACCAAGGCAGCTCACTTTATACCAATCAAGAGCACATTTTCTATGGACAAGTTGTATATCGATAACATCATCAAGTTGCATGGTGTACCAGTTAGTATCATCTTTGATCGAGATCCCAGGTTCACTTTCAAGTTTTGGATATGTGTGCAGAAGGTTATGGGCACACAATTGGCTTTCAGCACCACCTTTCACCCTCAGACCGATGGTCAGTCAGAGAAGACTATTTAGACATTGGAGGACCTACTCCGAGCATATGCTTTGGATATGAGTTATAGTTGGGATGAACACATTTTCCTTATTGAGTTCTCTTACAACAACACTTATCATGCCACCATCAAAATGTCCCCATTCGAGGCATAGTATGGTAGGAAGTGCTGAACTCCACCCTATTGGGATGAGGTTGGTGAGCGACATATTTTGGGTCCAGACTTCATACAGGCTACCAGTGAGAAGGTGAATGTGATCAGAGAAAGGATCAAGGCTGCCTAGTCTAGGCAGAAAAGCTATACCGATGTTAGGAGGAAACATCTGGAATTTGGTGTTGGAGACAAGGTCTTCTTATGGATATCCCCAGTTAAAGGGGTGATGTGGTTCGGAAAGAAGGAAAAGCTTAGTCCAAGGTTTATGGGACCGTATGATGTACTGGAGAGGAACGGACTGGTAGCTTACCGGATAGCCTTGCCGCCAGAGTTGGAAGGTACACATGATGTCTTCCATGTATCTATGTTAAGGAAGTACATTCCTGACCCGACTCATGTCTTGACTTACATACCTAGTGAGTTGGATGAGGATTTTGCCTATGTGGAGTATCTGAAGAAGATTGTTGATCGGAAAGACCAAGTTCTTCACAACCGCACCGTTTCCTTCGTCAAGGCGAAATGGATGAACCACCTCGAACAGGAAGCATCCTGGGAGCGAGAAGATGAAATGATGAAACAGTATCATGGATTTTTTTATTTTCCAGGTATGTTCAATTTCGAGGATGAAATTCTTATAACGTGGGGGGGATGTTATACCCATGCCCCAATTCGATCGAATTTGAACTGTTGTGATAGGATTCGGATCGGAGATCAAAAGTACGATCGAGTTTTGACACACGGATGCACATTACCAAAGGGGTGGATATGACCCCACATGTTTGTGCATTGCATACCTGTCAAACTGGAGGGGATTCATACCTCCCAATCCCAGACAGTAAGTGACCCGACTCCCCACACTTGATTTTTGGCACGCATCAAAATTTCCAAATAGCCTTGAGTATATTCGAGGGCAACCACCAGTGCAAGGCCAACCATGGGATAACAAGCTATCTTGGCCACCAGAAACAAGCCACCGAAAGCATCCTAGGCCTAAATCTGGTGCCTATTTCCGATGGGTTGACAAGCTGCTGTCGAGGTTTCAATGTCCGTGGTTCCCGCCACTCGCATCTTAAATGGTTCTGAAAGATCCCAAATCATCCTCCACATTTTCCTGGCACCTTATGGACCTAAATGTACTGGTCCTGATGCCTCGAATGTAATTTTAACCCTATTGGTTCAAAAGAGGTCCAAACCAAACAGACCCTAAGGCCCACTTAAGTTATAAGTTAGGAAATGAGGATTCATTTCCTCATTTCCCTTGTGCCCAATGTAGGAGAGGAGAGAAGAAGAAGAGGAAGGAGAAGGGGATTGGAGGCCTACCTTGGTGTCGGGTGTCGGTTGCCGCCTTATTGCCAGAATCGCTATCGGAGGTAAGTACAACCTCCCATACCACTCTTTCTCTTTATTTTGATCTATACAAAGCTAGGTATGGATGGAATCTTGGTGTACACACCATGTTAAGGTTGTAGGATGAGTGTTCTAACCTCCGAGTATTGTTGCCGAGCTTGAACCAAGCCCGGTGAGCTATGGCAATATGTAATGCCAAAAGACCAACTAGAGTTTCGATCGTTCGATCGACCTATCTCCCAAACGGATTGGTGGAATTTGAATTTTCTTAGCTTAGAATGATGCTAGGAACATCCCCTACAAACTCCATGGAAAAAATCCCGGTAATTGGGCCTGAGCCGGAAAGCCCCAAATTAGTTGGACTGACCTGAACCACCACCGAAAACAAGCCACCGGATCCACTGGGTATGTTTTCGGTGGTATATTTCTAGTGGGCATGGAGACTTATGTGCTTTCTGTCACCTCCACTGAAAACAAGTCAGATATTTCAGTGGAAATGCCCTGTTTCCGGTGACATTACTGTCATTAGGAGACAGTGTTTGTACATTTTGGGGGTGACTTGTGTGGTTCTCTATCGATGTTCCCGATGCGTAATGATGTATGATTCCATTTGTATCTAGGACAGTGACACACATGTGCCCCCGAAGCTGAAATTGATTGGATTGATCGGTGGCCTTACTTGAACCCTATAACAAACAGAGATCAACAAGGTGAGAGATGGACTGTGTTTATTTCTAAAATGTTTATTATCATTAAATTGCTCACATGTTTAGAATTTTATGTTTAACAGAGGTTAATATGGTTGAAAAACCAACGGATTGAGTACTTGATACTGGTGCTACAAGGAAAATCAATGGAGATCGAAGTTCATTTTCTAAGTACTCTATTATAAAAACTACTGACAAGATCTTCATGGGAAATTTCCAATCTTCAAGTGTTGTTGGAAAAGGTCAAGTGACAATAAAACTTACTTTTGGAAAGACACTTGTTTTGGAAAATGTACTCCATGTTCCAGATATAAGGAGAAATTTGATTTCAGGGCCACTTCTAAATAAGGTTGGGTTGAAGTTGTCTTTTGAGTTGGATGAAGTTGTATTGTTAAAAAATGATGTATTTGTGGGAAAATGCTATTTGAGTGATGGTTTATTTGTATTAAATGTATCTAAAATTATTAATGAAATGCCAAGTTCTTCTGTTTACTTTGTTGACTCTTATGATTTATAGCATAGTAGATTAGGATATTGTCGTGCTCCTTACATTACCAAAAATTCTCTTCAATCTGTTGTTAGGTAAAGTGGTTTACTAGACTTGATACATAGTGATTTAAGTGATTTTAAGTCATATGAATCAAGGGATGGTAAAAATATATTGTGACTTTTATTGATGATTATTCAAGATTCACCATGTTCTATTTACTTAATTCAAGAGATGAAGCAGGAAATGCTTTCATAGCATACAAAACTGAAGTTGAAAATCAACTTGGAAAGAAAATTAAAAGACTTAGGACTGATAAAGGTTCATAATATTTTAACATAAATGAATTTTGTGAAAATCATGGTATAATTCATGAAATTATAGCCCCTTATCAACCTGAGTCAAATGGTATAGCTGAAAGGAAAAACCGAACATTAAAAGAGATGATGAATTCTATGTTAATTAGTTCAGGTTTACCTTTTGATATATGGGGTGAAGCAGTTCTATCTGCTTACTATATTTTAAATAGGATATCCCACAAGAAGACCGGTATGCTACCATTTGAATTATGGTATGGTAGAAAACCTAGTGTTAATCATTTAAAAGTATGGGGTAGTTTATCAAAAGTGGCAATTATTGGACCAAAGAAAAAAAAACTAGGGCCTAAGACTTTTGATTGTGTGTTTATTGGATATACAAAGCATAGTTCTGCATATGTATGGTTTTCAAAACCATAGATGATGTGTGTGAAGAAAATGATATTGTAGAATCCAGTAATTTTGAATTTTTTGAGAATATTTTTCCTTTTAAGTCCATCATACAATTATGTAAGGAAAATGTTGATGACTTAAGTACAGGAAAAGACTTAAGTTTAGGAGAAGAAATGTCAAAAGGAAGTGATCCTACATCCAATGAAAATGAAGCAAGTCAACTAAGAAGAAGTAACAGACAAAAGAAGTCTACTTGCTCAGAAGATGATTGGCTTGTCTATCTTATAGACAAGGATCGTCTTACATATAAAGAGACAATAACATCTCAAGATGTTGTATTCTAGAAGGAAGCTATAAAAAATGAAATAAATTCCATTTTATCCAATCATACTTGGGAACTAGTTGATTTGCCACTAGGTTCTAAAGTGTTAGACACCAAGTGAATATTTCAAAAGAAATTAAAACCGGGTGGATCACTTGATAAGTTTAAAGCTCAACTTATTGTTAAAAGTTTTAGGCAAAAGAAAAATATAGATTATTTTAACACTTTCTCTCCGGTTGTTAGAATTACTATAATACGAGTAATGATAGCAATGGCTTCTATCTATAATTTGGTATTACACCAAATGGATGTGAAGACAACATTTTTAAATAGACACTTAGAGGAAGAAATATACATTAAACAATATGAAGGGTATACAGTATCTGGAAAGGAACAAAAAGTTTGTAAACTTGTAAAATCACTATATGGACTGAAACAAGCACCAAAACAATGGTATGCTAAACTTGATATGGTATTAATATCAACTGGCTTTGTTGTAAATGATGCTGAAAGATGTTTATATAGTAAATTTCATTAAGGTAAAGGTGTATTTATACTTTTTTATGTGGATGACATGTTAATCATGGGTACAAATTTGGACACTGTTATGCAAACTAAAAATTTTGATACAAAAGATTTGGGTGAGACTGATGTTATTCTTAGTATCAAGATAATCAAGAAAGATAGGGATCAAGAAAGATTGGGAGATAATCTTGTCTCAACCACATTAAGTGAAAAGTATGCTTAAAAATATAACTATTATGACTTACCAAAAATAAAGACACCTTTAGAGGTGGGATTCCATTTACAAAAGTATTTGTGTGAACCAATAAATCAAAAGAAATACTCACAAGTTATTAGTTCTGTTTCATATTTGATGAATTGTACCAAGCTAGATATAGCATTAGCAGTTGGAAAGTTAAGTTAATACACTCACAATCCAAGTAAAGAGCATTGGCATGCCCTAGACTGACTAATGAGACATCTAAAAGGTACTACAAATTATGGTCTTCATTATAATGGTAATCCTACTATTTTGGAAGGCTATTGTGATGTTAATTAGAAATCAGACACAAATAAATCCTTAGCAACTAGTGGATATGTGTTCACATTAGGTGGTGGAGCGGTTTCATAGAAATCAGTTAAACAATCCTGTGGTACAAGATCCACTATGGAAGCGGAATTTATCGCTTTAGAAAATGTTGGAACTGAAGCTGAGTGGCACAAAAATCTATTGGCATATTTTCCATTATGGCCAAAATCAGTGCCTTCTATATCACTTCATTGTGATAGTCAGAAAGCTATAGCTAAAGCAAAAAAGTAGAGTATACAATGGAAAAAGGAGACATATTCGTCTTAGATATAATCTAGTTAGGCAGTACATAAATGAAGGGACAATAGCTATTGATTTTGTGAAATCAGAAGGTAATTTAGCCAATATGTTCATAAAGCCAATGCCTACTAAGGTTATACATGATTCATCTAAAGGAATGAGCTTAAGGCTTATGTCATAGGTCATATGATAAGGTTAAATCCTGAATTAGGTTCAAAGGGTACAAACGAAGTCACTAGATGACCTGCTTAGTACTACTACTCAATTGCTCATTCTGGCTAAATGGTAAAGTAGTACCACCACAAAGAAAAGAGGATGAGTTACAAACTCTTAATTAAACTGAATCTCACGAACTATGGGGGTGTGTTAACTGTGGTGCACACTATAGGCTGACCTAAGTGGATATAGGGGGTGTGGCCGCCAACCGATGAGAATTTTAAAGGAGAATTCTCTAAACATCTATGAGACCAAGATAGGGGATAAGGACAGTAAAAAATATCCAATGTTGTCATGTTAAAGGTTGTCACGAATATTGACTGGTAGCATATGGGTGATGACCTAGCTGGCTACACAGATGAGGAAAGGTTCAAGAAGTCTGACTTCACCCGTACTCTGTAGCATAGTTCATCAGACCTAGTGTAGGTTCAAGTCCTAAAGATACTTGCAACGATGTGCCCTACTATGTTTAATACACTCAGTTATTCTATTTTCGATTTTTGTTGATATTTTGAAACTTGTGGGAGAATTGTTGGAAATTAAGTTTCAAACTATGGTCAAATTGGTCTTTTCAAAATGGTCTTTTTGAAATCCAAAGTAGTCTTTTTGAAATTCAGCTTTCCCCCTCAAAAGTGTCTCTTCTACTTTTACTCTTTTGTCTTTAGCACTTGTGGAGTTGTGATGAGCTAAAGACAACTCACAAAAGTTTAGTCCCAAATTGCTTAGGGATGAAAGAAAACTTGGATATATATGTAGGAATGTTTGTTAAGGGTGCAAGCCCTTTGGAGAGGCATTCTCCCTTGTTATGTGTGTGTGGGGGTTCCTGGGGTGCTTTTGAATCGTGCAGGCATATGCATCGAGCCGAGTCGAGCTAGGCCGGGCCGTGATCGAGGTCGAGGTTGGGTACGGGTACGAGTGTGGGTGTGGGTGTTTTAAAGAACCTACTTTTTACTACATGTAATTTTTGATTCCACACTTTTCTCTAAGGGACATATTATTGGTATATGTACCCAATAAATGTACATACGTATGAGACATGTACATGCATGCACCTGTATATATGAGACATGTACCCTTCCCCATAAGTGAATGTACCCGTCCTATACAAAGAGACACCTATATACATATGGGTACCTATACAGGTGTACCCATTCGTATACAGAGGCCTAGATTCAATATATACGAGTATTCTATTTGTATTTGGGTACTGATACTGTGAGAGTTTTTATTCTCTATTTACTACAACTGCTTCTGCTTCTGTTCTCTATTTTTCTCTCTATTATTGTTTTCAATTTGAATTTTGAGTATTACCTTTGGACATACCTGTGATAATTGCTTATTGGAGTGCAAGCAATTGGAGAGTTGTTTATCTTGGAGGTGAGAACGTAAGGTCAACTTGGTTGCATACATATATATGAGGCGTTCAAATACCTTAAGAAGAGTATCTGTATACGACTCAACTCTACTTATGACAGACGATTTCTTCTACTATTTCAGAGGATTGCTTGAACAAGTAACTCATCTTTTACTTGTAATTTACATTTCAATTAATATAGTTGTTTTTGTCAAAGTCTTATACCTATTTCTTGGTTTCTGTTACTTACACATAGTCGTGGGGAGTTCCTCTCGTGAATAGACACCCTAATTTATATTGATGATGTTCTTCTCTTCATAAAGGCTGATATTAGAGGGGTTTAGAGATTGAAAAACTTTTTGGATCTCTAACAATCATATTTGGATAAGAGTATCAACTTGGATAAACCTAAAATTTTCATGGGTAAGATTGCTACTGCTCGAAAGAGAAGAATCAAGGAAATTCTAGACATTCTAGAGTGTAAATTTCCTACCAAATATCTTGGTGTTGACATTTTTTGAAGCTAGGGTCAAGAAGGATCATATCTTTTCCTTTGGTGGACAAGTTCAAATCTTGGTTGGTAGGTTGGAAGGGGAAACTTCTTTATATGGCAGGAAGAATTGGGTTACTGAAGACTGTAATGTATAGTATCCTGATCCATAATTTCTCTATTTATCTTCAGTTGTTGTAGACACCCAATTTTGTCACCCTCCCCCAACAATGAGGATGATGGACGCGAATCTTCACTTCCAGTTGACGAGATGCAATTGATTGTGGTAGTCTCACCCTGACAAGCCCCATCTCACTCGAAAACCCTAAAAACCCAATGTGGGAAGAAAGAGGGTCCAATTTTGAATTTTTATATATGAAGGAATCCGGTCAAAAGTAATCATACAATGGATAGTACTCAAAAATTTGATTCCAACGATATATGGTGCGTCAAAATCGGACTTACGGATCTCCCATAATCATTCCCAGAAGTGGCCCCGCACGCGCATGCACACCCTTGTGCACACCCATGCACATACCCACATAACCCTGCCCATGCGTGCACATTCTCATTCACAAACATGGGTGTCACCCATGCGCACAACCCCTTAACCCCGCCCATGCATGCACACACTTGGGCACCACCGATGCATGCACACGTGCAACACCGATGCATACAACCCTACACTTGTACACAACCCAACCCTAATCAACCCTAATCAATCTAAACCAACCCTGTTTAAATCCCGACCAACCTCGATCGAACCATGGTCAAACACGATTAGCCCAATTTGGCACCGATCGACCCAGCCTGGCACTGTACAGAGCCCTGCGGCTCTATGCAGTACCATTTTTAGGGATGTGCAGCCCTAGACAAACCTACCCAGTGCCCGGATTTTTCCCCGGCAATTTTTCCCCTGGTTTTTTTCCCAAAAAATGGATTTTTGGACAAAAATTTATTTTCCTAACACTCTCTTTTCCTAGAAAATCCCACCGGCAGTCAAGTTTTCTGTTAGAATCCTAATTTTGGAGAAAGATCCTTTCCTACACTCCTGCATACTTTTTTGGCACTTCCGTAAATTTTTTGACATTTTTGTATTTTCCCTGAAAATATTCCCGACAGTAAGGTTTTCTGCTAAAATCCCAGTTTTCAAAAAATATCTTTCTCAACATTCCCGAAAGTCATTCCTGGCACTTCCAAAGATTTTTTGACACTTCTGTATTTTTTCTAGAAATTCCCCCGACAGTCGGGTTCTCTGCTAAAATCCCAATTTTTGTGAAAAGATTCTATTTGCAAGAAAATATCTTCTTCACTTTCAAAAGCAAGAAAATATCTTCACTTCCCATCACACTTTGAATTATACCATTGGAGAATAAGGAGAGCTAGCTCCTAATAATCCTCTAGGTAAAGAATGTGTGTCCTCACCTCATTGGTTTGCAAGAAAATATCTTCTTCACTTTCAAAAATAAGAAAATATCTTCATTTCCCATCACACTTTGAATTATACCATTGGAAAATAGGGAGAGCTACCTCCTATTAATCCTTTGGGTAAAGAATATGTGTTCTCACCTCATTGGTTTGCAAGAAAATATCTTCTTACCTTTTTGGGTAAAGAAGGAATCTCTTCAAACTTCGAAATATACCATTGGGTGATAGGGAGAGTGCCCTTCTATTATTCTCTGGGTAAAAATGTGTGCCCTCACCTCATTGGTTGGGAATCCTATAAATACCCCCTCTCTCTTTGAAAGAACACACTAAAGCCTTCTTAAGAGCATTCTTGTGGAGAAGCTCTGCCCTTTCTCCTCCTCCCCTCCCCCTTTGAGTTTCTTTGGGTCTTCAGAACGATCTTCGTCAAGATCCGAAATCTTGTTCGGATCTTCGAAGTGTTCTTTGGGAATTTGAAGATCTTCAATCCATTTTTTGCCAAAAATAGTATGTTTTTAACTTCTCTCCTTTGAGTGTTCTTGATTTTTACCAAAAGTAGAAATCTCTCCCCCCTTGAGGTTCTTCGAGTTAACAAAGAGATCTTTGTCAAGATCCGGAGTTCTGTTTGGATCTTCAAAGTGTTCTTCGGGGCTTTGGGGATCTTCAATCCATTTTTAGGTCAATCTATTTTTTGCCAAAAATAGTTGTTCCCAGTGGAAGCTCTGCCCGAGTGCCCTTAGAATCTTTCCCAAAATATCCATTCCCAGCGGAAGCTCTGCTGGAGTACCACCTCAGCTTAACCCTCTCATAGCTAATCCCTAGTGGAAGCTCTATTGGAGTGCCACCAGAATCTTTTTTCGGAAGTAGCCAACCCTAGGGGAAGCTCTGCCAAAATCTCGACTTGACTTTTCTGAAAGTAGCTCATCCTTAACGAAAGCTCTGCTGGAGTACTAACCTGACTTTTCTGGAAGAAGCTTATCCCTAGTGGAAGCGCTGCTGAAGTCAATAGCCCAAAAGTAACCAATCCTAAGCCGGACCTCCATCTATAGATTACCATAATCAGCATCTCCTGAAACCAAAAGTTAGAGTTCAAGACCATCTTCCCCCGAGCCAGGAGAATCCATGAGAAAAGTCAGTATCAATCAGGGGTCCACCCCTCTTAACCCAAAACAAGGGTCAAATTCAGGTATAATCTCTCTCCTCATTTAAGCATAATATAGATATCTAATTAACCTTGTTTTAGTATACATAAATAGTTGTTTTTATTTAATGTACATATGTTTGATAATTTAGCCATACATGCATAATAGGAATAATTGTGGAAAATATTCGTTCTTAAGCATCTAGTAGGAAGACTGGTTGAATCAGGTAGATTGGGTACCTAACACCTTTTCAATTCTATAGCCTGACTCTTACCCTAAATCTCTGAATGAGACCAACTTTTGGGCCATTTTCTCAGGAATCGGGCCCACTCTCTGGTCCTATGCCCACAATCATTGGTAGTGGCTCCAGACCCTTTTTGTATGATCCCAATCCCCTGTATTGGACTATCATCAAACCCCATCTTTATGACGAACCTGGTACACCTGTGAACTAGGCCTCCTTGTATTTCTGTGAGGCGATATGGTAAGAGGGAGGAAAGAAGGCCCAAATCCGACGGAGACACCTTCCCCTGAATGGGGGATGAGAGATCCAGGTCCGAGGCCACTACCCTCACAGTGGCGACTCCATTGGGGACTTGTCAAGCTTTTGATACTAGATGCTACTTTTAAATGCAAGAATATTTTCCACCACATCTGTTTGAAAACATGTTTGACTAACCCCATGTTTGTAAATTGTATTCACTAACTGCATCATGCATCATGCTCAAAGTGAAATCATTTGGCAAGGGACTCCCTATTATGCCCACACCCTTGAGGAGATTAGTGTATGATATGGAGAGTACTCTGAGAGAAAATGATAGCCACTTCCTATGCAAGAGTGGAAGGTATCGTCAAATGGCGAGGATGTTATTATTGTGCCAACAACCTCAGGGAGGTCTGCGCACTTTATGACATTCTGAGATCGAATGCGTCATCAAACGACGGGGATGTCTGTAATTGTGCCAGCACCCTCGGGGAGGTCTGCGCACTTTACGGCATTCTGAGATTGAATGATGGTTACCCTACACTACACCTCACACGTGTTCACTCATGGTTCCAGCAACCTCATAGCGGTCCTTACCATCCCCTCGTGTGAAGTCACGTAGAAGGGGGTAGGGAGCTTCACCCTTGGCCAAGTACCCTTGAGGTGCATTGAAGGATCGGTACCTAGCATATATTGATCTTGTCAAGGTAGCCTTGTCTGTCCTATTGCATCCGTTGCATACTCAGCATCATGTAGAAAATAGATGGAGAAGCTAGGAGCACCACAAGCTAACTATAGTACTTGTTTGTGGTCTTAAAAAGGAATTTTCCTACATTATATTTCCGTCATAAATAATTGCTTTCCTAAGTGGGTTTCAGATAAAAGGTGTCCCTCCTCCATAAGAAAAATGTCCAAATACGTGCCTCAGGGGCAATCCCATCAAAGTCACATAAAGTCCCGAGAAGTCCTTAGAAAATCAAGAGGAAGGACACCTAGTGGGAAAAAGAGCAAGGAAAGTATGACTTTAATACATGGAATGTCTTATGGGAATATTCTCGACAAGCCATTTGTATGAGATTCTCACCAATCATATCAAGTAGACTAGGGGCACGCTCCCCTATCCACTTTCTATCATACGGTAAACTGACTTTGGTTGAACTATTGATTGAGCAAAATGACTGAATGATTGAATATGGGATGAGAATATCAGAACCCTAAAATAAACCATCTTTTGGTTCAGGCATAATTCCACATCTCAAGTATTCACCGCAGTCCATTTGGACATGTCAGGGTAGTCGGTTAACTCGTTTAAGTCCAGTGTCACCTATGTTGTCTCTCCGAGATTGTCTACTACCAAGCTTGTGCACTTTGGAAGATATGGATCCAGCAGATAGTGAAACTCCAGTTCATGCATGGGTACATCCCATTGAGGCATTACAAGAAGAAATGATAGAGGTCAAGAATGGGTTAGCACAAGTATTCCACCTACTTCGGAACCCTCCCAGGATCAATCCCACCCCAACTCGAGGGGAGCAAGAGTAGAATAGACCTACGGGGCATCGGGGATCTTCCCCCACCCATCAGAATGGAATCTCTTAAGACAGAGAGAGAAAGAAAGCTCTGAGAGCAGTTGTAAAAGCTGGAGGATCTAATCCGAGTTGGAAAGAGTCAAGAAAGTCAGATGGAAGACTCTGATGAAATGAGTTTCTTCTCTAGAGCAAGAATCCCTGAGAAAATCAAGTGGCAAACTAATAGATTTGATGGATTAGGGGATCCTAAGGCTCACTTGAAAGTCTTCCTCAGCATTGCCAAGTCATGGAAACTAGCAGATAACGAGATGGGTCAAGCATTTATGTTGACATTGTTAGGAATAGCTTTGGGTTGGCTCACACAATTGGAGCCAGCACAAACACAAAATTAGGCAACATTGGTGAAAGCCTTCACCAGACAATACTCTTACAATACTGAGGTAGATGTGAAGCGTCGAAAGCTAGAAAATCTTGAGGCAGCAGCCAAGAGAAGGATTCACCGCCTTCCTCATGAGATTCAAGGATAAGGCCGTCAAGGTAGAGCGACCTTCAGAAGTTGAGCAAGTGGAGATGCTAATTGAAAACATGTCCAATCCCTATTATGATGTCCTCTACTACCAACATCTGCAGACCTTTGAGGAATTGATAGCCACAGGGACACGCATTGAGAATAGGATTCTACGAGAAGCACAATACCTTGGAACTTCTCAGGATACAAAAAAAGGTACAAAGGTTGGACGAGGGAAAGGTCCTGAAGCCAACGCTATCAGTTCAACCCAACAATCAGTGGTGGCCATCTCTCAATCACAACCATTTGTGATACAAGTGGATGATCTGGATTAGAAGCCCCCTCGTCAAAGAAGATAATTTTCAAACTTGGGGATGCCAATCATAGCAGTATATGAGAAACTGAAGAAGCAAGGGTTGTTAGGAACAGTGGCTCCAAGAGTAATTTCTACTCCTCTCCTTACTTGGTATCGAGAC
Organism: Macadamia integrifolia; assembly: GCF_013358625.1. Taxonomy (NCBI): domain Eukaryota; kingdom Viridiplantae; phylum Streptophyta; class Magnoliopsida; order Proteales; family Proteaceae; genus Macadamia; species Macadamia integrifolia. Next base: position 354,440 of record NW_024869937.1, read on the forward strand.
CGTGAGTATTGTGCTTATCATACCTAGAAGGGGCACACTATAGAAAGGTGCCTAGGGTTACAACTTGTAGTTCAAGATCTGGTGGATAACAGGATGATTGAAGTCAAGGCCAAACAATCTCCTAATGTTACCACCAACCCACTCCCAGATCATGGTACTGTCAACAAGTTGGATGATGATGAGTTGAAAGAAAGTGACCCCACTCAGTTCATTCAGCCAATGAAGCAAAAGGGTCGTCTGACCTGTGATACCCTACTTTTTAAACCCGGTTTAATTACACGGTTGACCCGGTTTAACCATGCAGGACCCGAACCGGAGAGGGTTAAGGCGGGTTCCTTATGGACCATGATGGCAAGGGTAACTTTGAACACCGGTTGGCCGGACAACTCCGAGTTAGTGCCAGAGGAGACGGATGTACCCAAGCCATGTACATTCACATATCATAAGGTCATGTACGGATAAAGTAGGTATGTAGCTGTATCCTAAAGCACATACGTATAATATATCTTGTGTCGAGATTCATGCCGAGAGTCGAATTCCACCAAAATCCCACTTGTTGGCCAATTCCTTGCCCTTAGGTGGGGGGTCATAGGTGGGTGCATCCGCCCACCTGAGTGACCCACCCATGTGTTACTAATGGTTTTTAGAAAGTATAAATAGCATTTATGAGTTTTCCATTTTCTCATTTATGACATTCTGGTGGTTGGTGAAAAGAGTAAAGAGGAGAGAGAAAAGGAGGAAGAAAAGAGAACGGAGAAGAAGAAAGGGGAGGAAGAGGAAGAAGGAATGGATTTAAGCGGCGCCAAGGCTTGATCTTCCCATTTCGACGCCGGAAAAGTGATCTCCAACATGAGATCTACGTTTAGAGGTGAGCAAAGGCTATGTTCTTGAACTTTCACCAAACCCAAGTAAAACCCTTGATTTGGGTAGAGTTTCTTGAGGTCTTGTAAATCTCCCTTGAGATGATAAATCTAAGGTTTAATAGATGGTCTATGTGTTGATTTTGAAGGATTTGAAGAAGTGTTTACACGGTTGGAGGAGCATTGGTGATTTGAAGTGATTTTGGGGTTTTTGAAAGAGTTCTTGAGCAAAGAAGGTAAGATGGCTTCCATTCCTTAAATCTGACCTAGATCTAGGTTAGAATCATCTTATGAGACCTTGAATGTATGGAAAATGGGTTTGGAAAAGCCCCATTTGATTACCCCAAAGGTTGGGAAAGTTTTCGGGGAAAATGGCATTTTTTCGCCAAGACCGGTGGGCCAAATGGCCCGCCTGAGGGAACCCACCTAAGAGGATAGGGCCCTCGGGGCTAACCGGAGGGCCGACCGGTGGGCCAACTTGCCCGTTGGTCTTAGTAGGGCCCTCGAGGCCAACCGGCAGGCCGACCGGCGGGTCAACCTACCCGCCGGTCCTAGCTGACCCTCGAGGCCAACCGGTGGGCCATACCGATGGGCCGACCGACGGGCCAACCTGCCCGCCGGTCAAGACCGGTGGGTCATGACAGGTGGGCTGCCTGACCCACCCAAGAGGCCCCCAACGTGATTTTTATGTCCGAATGGACCCAAATCAAATGTGCGACCTTATTTTAGGATTCTAAATATGATTTTGTCATCAAATCTTGTTAGTTTTGACCCCAAAGTGGTGAAATACTAACCCCATTCACTTATGATAGGTTCACCAAAACTTACGCTCCTCGCATCGGTTCTCACCCGTATCGGGCGTGAGTCTTTGTACATTATAGGTAAGTGGGGAGAGGACGTTTGACTTTATTTCAAGGCTTGTTTGACATTTATTTAATTGTATCTAGACTAGTCATATCATCATGTAAATTATGTGTAACTTAGCCATCCTCATATTATTATGACTTGTGTGTTGTGTTTATTTTCTCAATGTCAAATGATGATGTGATTATGTGATGAATGATGACATCATTGTGCATAATGCATTAATAGACTAGAAGCCGTAGTCAGCCTGGAAACGAGTGCATTGGTGGCCCGTGGAATGGGACGCGGAGGCACTAGGCAATCGTACTATGTCATATAGGAGCATGCAGTGTAGGATTATCATCTTCCCGTGCTACGACCCTTCCCAACAGGGGTTGAGGTGTTGGGTTACTATTTGGGGGGAAGCAGTGGTCACGGTTGTCGGGTCACTGTGGCGGTTAGACATACACCCGGCTAGTCATTAGGACAGTCGGCAACCTCGGTGGTATATTCAAGAGGGCCAATCGTACTGCTTTTAAATTACTGGAGTCAGCACCTTTATTTTCTGTCATTTACTTTTATGTTGAGAGCCGGTGGTTGGCATGCTTTACTTTTTCGAGTACTCACGGTGGGCCTTCTCTGATAGCCCTATGGGCATATCGCGGGATGGAGTTCGCGGCTCGTACCCAGAGTATACACGCACTGTGGTTGTAGTAGCACTAAACCCAAGACTTAGTAATGTTGTTTAGGCGGATGTGATGAAAAATGAATTGCATAGCATGTAGTGCATATGGTTGTGATTGTTGTGTGGTCCTCCTTTTCACTTACTAAGCTAGTGAGCTCATCCCACGTGTGCACATCTTTTAGACGATTTTACAGGTCACCAGCCTGAGGACCAAGGGTCGGGCCCCACAGTGGAATTCCGCGAGGAGGATTGGTGGGTCCCCGAGGACTATGAGCACAGCACGGATTGCATGTACGAGGGTTGTGTTGTGGGACCACAGCAGTTACTCCATACAGGGTTACTTTTTGATTCTTTTGATGATCCCTTTTGTGTACTGGATATGTAAATTGTATTCTTTTGTGTAAATATCATGCCTGCGGGCCCACATGTACTTAACTATGTATTACAATTTTGGTATCAAGTATATTGGGGATATTTACAGGTAAATTAAGTCTGCCGCTAAACTGTTGAACATTTTCTTAGATGTGTGTATGCTGTGGTTGGATACTGTGTCAGATGATCCTGGCAGGTTTGGGTTAACCGGAGTTAACCCTGTTACTGGTCCGGTTCTATATGAACGGGGTGTGACAACTGTGGTATCAGAGCATGATTCTCTATTCACTCACAGCATACCATTTAGACCCCATAGAATCTATAATAGGAAATGGGATTGGGTAAATGTAAAAAACTTTCAAGAGTTAAAAGCCAAGGAAATAAAGTAATAAAAATGGTTGCATTTAGTCATTGCATGCATAGCGTACATGAGAGAAAGTTACTTAGAATAAATAAAATATTAGTCATTTGATTTTATATCCCATCGAGTACGAATTTAACAAAATTTCAGTAGCATAACGGCGTTAAAACAAGATTCCAAAAATTTTCACACACAAATACGTGATAAACAACATATATATAAATAGCAACAAGCATAAATCACAAATGACACAACAACTAGCACAAGCCACAAACAAAAGATACCACCCAACAAGTAAGACCAGTTACAAAAAAAAATACAAAGGAATGAGAAAAGAAAGAAATAAATAATCAACAACATAGAAACAAATGAGAGGCTGGTGACGACGGGCGAGCTAAGTCCTCAAAGATCATCGTCATCGTCCAATACTACTACTCCGTTCACCTGAGGTCTAGAGTTAACGTTGAGTCGATGGTCGTAGTAGCCAAATCTCGAGTTCACCAGCTGTACATCCCTCCGAAGTCGGGAAAAATCTGCTGAAATGGCATTGGCCATTGTATCCAAGTCTTGGCCCAATCTGAGGAAGGAACTCTCTAAGGTAGCCTGTCTCTCTAGGATGCTTTCCTCTCTGGAAGCACTCTCATCTAGTCTCCTTAGCAGCTGATCTTGCCCTTCCTTCAGGGCCCTCATAGTAGTCATCATGCCCTCAAAATCAAAGGTACCGCTCTCAGGTGGTGGGGCCTTATGCTGTGGGCCTGCAGCCCTTGTGAAGCCAGGATTAGCACCTCTCGACTCAAGAGGCTCCTCCTCGAGGATATACTCATCCACAAAATCCCCCTCACACGGAGGAACGTAGTCCTCATCCTCCTCATTAGTCTCCTCCTCCATGGGAACATCCTCCCTACGGGCAGTCCTCCTATCCCTGCCTCTCTGAGCCCCTGCTCTTTGAGGTACATCCATGAGTGTGTGGAGACCCATCCTTAGTAGGTTTCCCCTATCGAACTTGTCTACTGGAGTCTTCCCCTCCTCACCACTCAAGTCCACCCCAAAGAACTCAAAGTTCCTGGTGAGGATCCTACCATATGGGAACCCTCCGTCCTCGGGGTGTGAGGTATGGTGCTCCATCGTCTTGAGGATGACATAAGGCAAGCACAAGTGCTCAGCACCTCCCTCTAAGGCCATGTAAATACAGAAGGCTAAGAAGGCTGCCATGAAGCCCACCTGGTTCCAGTGACCTCCTCTAGGGAGCAAGTTGAACTGGACCAAACGGGTAAACACACGAACCTCTGGGTAAAACAACGTCTCGGAATCCAGACACTCCCTACTGCCCCAGATGGTCTCATAGATGTGGTCCTGTGTCTCCAAACTCAAGAAGGGACCCACGGCCTTACTCCTGGGAGAACTGTAGAAATGCTGCCCAGCTGAGGAGATGTCTAAGATGCTAGCTAGGGTATCCACAGTCAACTGAATGTCCACCCCCTTCACCATACTAGTTATCGTATACTCTTCATACTGGTATGAGACCTCCAAGTTGTAGTAGAATCTACGAACCAGGTTGCTCGTAGCATGCACAGTCTATGTCGAGGATAGATTGCCAACCCAGTGCAGTGAACCTCTCCTGAAGCTGAACCTTGTGGAAGTCGCCGACTACCACGGTCTTCTCCATCATTACAGACCTTTTCAGGAAGGCCTGCCAGTTGGTTGCTGCCTCCGAACAGCGGAAGAGTTCCTCACCGTAGTCGGAAGGATCAATAGGGGCAGGTATGGGTCACCCTGTGCGAGGGGCTGGAGAACTAGTCCCTACACTCTTTCGTTTGGAAGTGGTGGTCTTACGCCAAGTAGAAGAGGATGCGGGTTCCTTGCCCTTGCGAGAAGACATCTTGGCAAGAAAAGAGGAAAAATGGTGAGTAAGGAAAAAGGAATAACAAAGGGAACAAATAGATGAGTGAGCAATAAGAGGAAGCCCCAAAACCCAAGTCTTGCAAATCAAAAATGTGACAAGCGAGGAATGATAGAAAGTCTATGGATGGAATGCATGGTAAGTGACAAAACAGAAAGCATGGCAAAACAGAAATGTGACAGAAGGCATATCAAGCATGGCAAGTAAGGAATGATAGAAAAACCCCAATTCTCAATGTGCAAGGTCTTACATGTTCATGGATGAAATGCCATCATTCTACAATCTAGAATATGCAAAAACATCTACTATTATGATATTGAGGTGAAAGGAATCCACAAGTATGAAGGGATGGAAAGATAATCAAAGAAACCCAACGCAAAGAGATGGATTTTCATGGGAAGGGATGGGATTTCAAGCATACCTGACTTTCCATGGTCTCAACAACATGTCAAGTACAAATCAAACGTAAGGCATTGCATTTGAGTTGTTAGTTGGGAAGAAAAGAGCAGAGATTGAAGAAAGCCCCAAATTTGAGAAAACTAGGGCACGGTTAAGGTTTTCTCTCTCAAAAAAAAAAAAAATTGAGAAGTAAATCCTAAAACTAGAAATAAATCACAAAGAAAACATCACATTCACATGAAATCACTGTTCTATGGAAAGAAACACGGAAAAGAATTGAGATTGAAGACTACACATGAGTTCTACCCCCAAAGTACACGTTTTGAGAAGAAAATGAGAAAGAGACTTACTTGTAAGTAGAGGAGTTGAATGTTCCCAAAATCCACCGGATCGTTGAGTGAGATCGAGAGTGGAAGCGTCAAGGAACCCTCAAAAATTTCCTGAGAGAGAGAAAGGGGGAAGGAATAAAAGAAAATGAGGAACAGGGACTTAAAAGCCCTGTTCGTATTTCCGCTCGGGTCGGACCGGCGGGCCAACCAATAGGCCAACCTGCCCGCCGGTGATAGCCCACCGGTTGAAAAAAAAAAGTTGGGGTATTATTATTATTATTATTATTATTATTATAATAATATACCTGTGAAAAAAAAAGGGGTGTGGATAGCACCATATGGTCGAGTGGGACCATCATCCGATTTGGTGAAGCACTAGTACCGTATTTTCGGGATTAATCTATGGCTAGTTGCAAAACCTTCATACACTATAATACCCTGTGCGTTGACATATGATTATGTGCTGATATAAATTGTAAGGTGCTTAACCAATGTTGTGTATGGTATGTTCTAGGTGCAAGGATACGATGGTACGTACTAGATCCGGTAGCAATACACGGGGTACCTCGCGTGGTCCTCGTCCAGTCGGTCGACCACCGAATCCCAGGAGGTCTCGCTTTGTGGGGCAAACCCCACTTCCACAACCTCCAGAGACCTTTGGTCAGGGTGGGGCACAAGGGGACCCACCTGTGACTACACTTCCGGACCCTCCACCGGTCATTACTCCGAGGGATGTTGTTACCATAATCTAGTAGTCACAGCAGGCTTTCCAGCAACAAATGCTTCAGCAGCAGCAAGCATTTATGGCTTCTATACAACAACTAGACCTTTCACAAACAGGTCAACCTCCCCGGATACTTACTCCACAAGACCTGCCTGTAGGGTCTGGTACGGGGCCACAAGTGGGAGGTACACCCCCAATTCCACAATTCAGCGTTCCTCCATATGTGGTGCGCTCCTCCATACCCTTACTATCTAGCTTATGCTCCCAATTACCCACCGATGAATAATACGTCAAAGGTAGTGGAGTCATTCAAGAGGAACTTGCCACCTATATTCTCTAAGGTGGGGAGTGATCCTCTGGAGCTGGACCAGTGGATCCAAGAGCTGGAGAAGATATTTGAGGTGATTGAGTGCACTGAAGCACAGAAACTTATTTGTGCGGGGTTACAACTCAAGAAGGAGGCCAACTCTTGGTGGCAAGCCTCCAAGCCCATATTGTTGGCCGCACATCCGGAACCCACCTGGGAATAGTTCTAGGAATTGTTCTTGGCCAATCATTACCCACGTAGCTTCAGGGACTGTAAGGAGACAAAATTTATGGCCTTAACTCAAGGGAGTAAGACTATCCTTGAGTATCACCAGAAGTTTGAGAGCTTGTTCCATTTTGCCCTTAGGCATATGCGGACAGCTGAAGAAAAGGTTGTAAGATTTCTGAAGGGCCTAAAGGCATCCATTGGGTCTGTACTTGAGGTCTTAGATTTGACAAACTATGGCCAGATTGTGCAGAAGGCCAAGACCATGGAAGATAAGCAGAAGGGAGAACAGTCTCTCACACCAGGGTTATGGAAGAGGTCAAATCCATTTCCGGACATGGGCAACTCCTCCAAGGCGTACCGTGGGTCTTATAGTTCTAGGCCTACATATAGATAGCCCTAAAGGCCATCTGGCTACCCTCCTCGACCAGCTAGTGATTCGGGCTCTACATCTTTTCGCCCGAACACTAGTACGGTGCCTACAGGCCCAAGGCCGCCCCGATCTCCATCTACAGCGGGTCAAGTGTAGAGGGGCCCCGCCCCAGTTTGAACATTATAGCTCCGTTGCTTTAACTGCCATTCCTATGGGTACTATGCTAAGGATTGTCGGGTCAGACCAGCCTTGCCCTCCAGTCAGCCCTCTGCGTACTGACCTCCCTTAACTCGGGGGAATCAACCGTAGGGAAGGATGCATGCCCTATCAGCTGAGGACGCCGAGGCCAGCATGGAGGTGGTAGCAAGTACATTCTAAATTTAAGAAATTCCTCATGTTATCTATTGATGACCTGCTGAAATTATATGCATTGTTACACTAGGTGTCCTATCTATATCGGGCATACTAGCCTATGTCTTATTCAATTCAGGAGCTACACATTCATTCGTATCTAAGAGATTTGCTGAGAAACTTGGTATGCCACCCAGGACCCTATATCATGGGATGATTGTTAGTATGCCTACTGGTAAAGTTACACAGTTGAAGGAGGTGTATGGACCGTGCCCAGTGGAAATCAGTGGAAAGAAATTGGATGCACAACTCATTAAGTTCAATATGCAGAATTTTGACGTTATACTGGGAATAGATTGGTTATCGGCCCATCGGGCTAATGTGATGTGTGCTGAAAAATTAAACAGGGTGGCAGATGATGAAGGAAAAGAATTGGTTTACCGAGCAGATAAAATGAAACGGGCGAAAAGGTCCTCTTCTCCGCCCTTCAAGCGGTAAAGTTGTTGGAGAGTGGATGTTAGGGCTACTTAGCATCGGTACTTGGTGTTGATGCAAGGATTACACCTCTAGAAGAGGTAAAGGTGGTTAAAGAGTTTTCCGATGTCTTTCCAGATGATCTAATGCATTTACCACCTGATAGAGAGTTGGAGTTTGCCATAGAATTGGTTCCTGGAGCAGCTTCAGTGTCTAAAGCCCCATACCGGATGGCACCAGCCGAACTGAAGGAGTTGCAGATGCAGTTGCAAGAATTATTGGAGAAGGGGTTTATTCGCCCAAGTGTTTCACCTTAGGGTGCCCCAGTAATGTTTATCAAGAAGAAGGATGGTAGCTTGCGTATGTGCATTGATTACCGGGAATTGAATAAGCTAACCATTAAGAACCGGTACCCATTGCCACGCATTGATGATTTGCTTGACCAACTGTAGGGTGCAAGGGTATTTTCAAAGATAGGCCTTAGATTAGGCCATTATCAGCTCAAGATAAAGAGCAGCGACATACCCAAGACAGTATTCAGGACTCGGTATGGTCACTATGAGTTCCTAGTGTTATCTTTTGGGTTAACCAATGCACCGGTAACATTCATGGATTTAATGAATCGAGTATTTCACGATGTCCTCGACAAATGGGTAATTATTTTTATTGATGACATCTTGATCTACTCTAATACAGAAGAGGAGCACACTCCACATTTGAGGATGATGTTACAGAGGCTGAGAGAACAACAATTGTTTGCCAAATACAGTAAATGTGAATTTTGGCTTGAGCAAGTTGGATTCCTAGGACACGTAGTGTCTAAGGCCGGAATCGAGGTGGATCCTGACAAGGTGAAAGCGGTAGTAGAATGGGAAAGCCCTAAGAATGTTATTGAAATTCAAAGTTTCTTGGGTTTGGCTAGATACTACCAGTGCTTCATTGAGAATTTTACTCGAATCTCAGCACCAATGACTAAATTAACCAAAAATGGTGTGAAATTCGACTGGGTAGAGGAATGTGAGAAGAGTTTCCAGGAATTGAAGAAGAGGTTGGTGTCGGCCCCTGTGTTACCATTCCTGAAGGCACAGGTGGAATGACAATCTACACTGACGCTTCTAAGGTTGGTTTGGGTTGTGTCCTCATGCAACGCGGCAAGGTAATAGCGTATGCATCCCGACAACGAAAGGAATATGAGAAGAACTACCCCACTCATGACTTAGAATTAGCCGTAGTCATCTTTGCCCTAAAGATTTGGCGACATTATTTGTATGGGGAGAAGTGCGAGATATACAGTGATCACAAAAGCCTTAAGTACTTTTTCACCCAGAAAGATTTGAACATGAGGCAGAGGATGGCTTGAGCTCATGAAGGATTATGACTGCGACATTCAGTATCATCCTGGCAAGGCTAATGTAGTGGCAGATGCGTTGAGTCGGAAGGCACAGACTGTATCACTCTCAAATTTAGTAGTCAGCCCACCACTCGTGAAAGAAATGACGCTAATGGATGAAACCCTCCTATATGAAGGAGCAACCTTAGAGCTTGAATATCAACTAGAAAACCTTAAATGGTTGACTGTATCACTGGCGTCTCTACAGGTGCATCCGACTATTAGACAAGAGGTGATAATGAAACAACGTTTGGACCCTGAATTGCAGCGGATTAGAGTTAAGGTTCAAGATCAAACAATGAACGACCCTGATTTTGTTTTAGCCAGCGATGGGGCATTACTATTTCGAGGTAGATTGTGTGTGCCCGATGATTTGGATGTACAAGACAAGATAGTGCGGGAAGCACAAAGCTCTGAGTGCTCACTCCACCCAGGAAGTACAAAGATGTATAAAGACCTTAAACAAAATTAGTGGTGGCCAAGCATGAGAATCACGATAGCCCTGTATGTGGCGACTTGTCTTACATGCCAGAAAGTAAAAGCTGAGAGACATCGACCTTATGGTACTCTTCAGCCACTCCCAGTACCATATTGGAAGTGGGATAGGATTACAATGGACTTTGTCACTGGATTACCATGCACACCTAAGGGGATGGATGCAATATGGGTGATAGTTGATCGGCTTACTAAGACTGCTCACTTCATACCCATTAAGACCAAGTTCTCTATGGCCAGGTTAGCACAACTTTATATGGATAACATAGTGCACTTGCATGGAGTGCCAGTGAGCATTGTGTCAGATAGGGACCCAAGATTCACTTCTAGATTTTGAAAAAGCTTCCAGCATGCCTTGGGATCACAATTGAATTTGAGTACTGCTTTCCACCCACAGACTGATGGTCAGTCGGAGCGAACTATACAGATATTGGAAGACATGCTCAGGGCATGTGCAATGGAAATGTGTGGTAGTTGGGAAGATTATATACCCCTTATGGAGTTTGCCTATAACAACAGTTACCAAGCTACAATTGGGATGGCTCCGTATGAGGCATTATATAGTAGGAAGTGCATGACTCCTCTGTATTGGGATGAGGTAGGCGAATGCCGAATGTTAGGACCTGAAATGATAAAGATGACTTGTGACAAGGTCGGTGTTATTCGAGAGCGGATTAAAGTAGCTCAGTCTCGTCAAAAGAGCTATGCGGACAACCGCAGGAAAGACATTGAATTTTAGCCAGGAGAAAAGGTGTTTCTCAAGATCTCTCCTACAAAAGGGTTGTAAAGATTTCATAGAAAGGGGAAGTTGAGCCCTAGATACATTGGCCCATTTGAGATCTTAGCTCGGGTTGGCTCAGTAGCCTACATGCTTGCTTTGCCACCTTCACTCGGGAATGGTTATAATGTATTCCATGTATCCATGCTGAAGCGATACGTCCATGATCCATCTCATGTATTACCCGTGGAACCAGAATATCTAGAAGCGGATATGACCTATACAGAGCAGCCAGCTGAAATCTTGGACCGAAAGGTGAAAACCCTTCGTAACCGCTCCATTTCCCTTGTAAAGGTGCGATGGACTAATCATTCACTTGAAGAAGCATCTTGGGAGAAGGAGGATGAAATCCAAGCCAAGTACCCTCATCTTTTCGAACAACCAGGTACGCCAATTTCGAGGACAAAATTTTCAGAAAGGGGGGGGGGTAAATGTGATACCCTACTTTTTAAACCCGGTCTAATTACACAGTTGACCCAGTTTAACCATGCAGGACCCGAACCAGAGAGGGTTACGGCGGGTTCCTTATGGACCATGATGGCAAGGGTAACTTTGAACACTGGTTGGCTGGACAAGTCCGAGTCAATGTCAGAGGAGATGGGTGTACCCAAGCCGTGTACATGCACATATCATAAGGTCATGTACGGATAAAGCAGGTATGTAGCCGTATCCTAAAGCGCATATGTATAATATATCTTATGCCGAGAGTGAGATTCATGCCGAGAGTCGAATTCCACCAAAATCCCACTTGTTGGCCAATTTTCGGCCCTTAGGTGGGGGGTCATAGGTGGGCGCATCTGCCCACCTGAGTGACCCACCCATGTGTTACTAATGGTTTTTAGAAAGGATAAATAGCATTTATGAGTTTTCCATTTTCTCATTTATGACATTCTGGTGGTTGGTGAAAAGAGTAAAGAGGAGAGAGAAAAGGAGGAAGAAAAGAGAACGGAGAAAAGAAAGGTGAGGAAGAGGAAGAAGGAATGGATTTAAGCAGCGTCAAGGCTTGATCTTCCCATTCCGACGCTGGAAGAGTGATCTCCAACACGAGATCTACGTTTAGAGGTGAGCAAAGGCTATGTTCTTGAACTTTCACCAAACCCAAGTAAAACCGTTGATTTGGATAGAGTTTCTTGAGGTCTTGTAAACCCCCCTTGAGATGATGAATCTAAGGTTTAATAGATGGTCTATGTGTTGATTTTGAAGGATTTGAAGAAGTGTTTACACGGTTGGAGGAGCATTGGTGATTTGAAGTGATTTTGGGGTTTTTGAAAGAGTTCTTGAGCAAAGAAGGTAAGATGGCTTCCATTCCTTAAATCTAACCTAGATCTAGGTTAGAATCATCTTATGAGACCTTGAATGTGTGAAAAATGGGTTTGGAAAAGCCCCATTTGATTTTCCGAAAGGTTGGGGAAGGTTTTGGGGAAAATGGCATTTTTTCGCCAAGACCGGTGGGCCAAATGGCCCACTTGAGGGCACCCACCTGAGAGGACAGGGCCCTCGGGGCCAACCTGCAGGCCGATCGGTGGGCCAACCTGCTCGCCGGTCCTAGCAGGGCCCTCGGGGCCAACTGGCGGGCCATACCGGTAGGTCGACCGGTGGGCCAACCTGCCCACCGGTCCTAGCTGACCCTCGGGGCCAATCGGTGGGCCATACCTATGGGCCGACCGACGGGCCAACCTGCCCGCCGGTTAAGACCGGTGGGTCATGATAGGTGGGCTGCCCGACCCACCCGAGAGGCCCCCAACGTGATTTTTACGTCCGAATGGACCCAAATCGGACGTGCGACCTTCTTTTAGGATTCTAAACATGATTTTGTCATCAAATATTGTTAGTTTTGACCCCAAAGTGGTGAAATACTAACCCCATTCACTTATAATAGGTTCACCAAAACTTACGCTCCTTGCACCGGATCTCACCCGTACCGGGCGTGAGTCTTTGTACACTACAGGTAAGTGGGGAGAGGATGTTTGACTTTATTTCAAGGCTTGTTTGGAATTCATTTAATTGTATCTAGACTAGTCATGTCATCATGCAAATTATGTGTAACTTAGCCATCCTCATATTATTATGATTTGTGTGTTGTGTTTATTTTCTCAATGTCAAATAATGATGTGTTTATGGGATGAATGATGACATCATTGTGCATAATGCATTAATAGACTAGATGCCATAGTCGGCTTGGAAACGAGTACATTGGTGGCCCGTCGAATGGGACGCGGAGGCATTATGCAATCGTACTATGTCATATAGGAGCATGCGGTGTAGGATTATCATCTTCCCGTGCTACGACCCTTCCCAACAGGGGTTGAGGTGTTGGGCTACCATTTGGGAGGAAGCAATGATCGCGGTTGTCGGGTCACTGTGGCAGTTAGACATACGCTCTGCTGGTCATTAAGACAGTTGGCAACCCCGGTGGTATATTCAAGAGGGCCAATCGTACTGCTTTTAAATTACTGGAGTCAACACCTTTATTTTCTGTCATTTACTTTTATGTTGAGAGCCGGTGGTCAGCATGCTTTACTTTTCCGAGTACTCACGATGGGCCTTCTCCGATAGCCCTATGGGCGTATCACGGGATGGAGTTCGCAGCTCGTACCTGGAGTATACGCGCGTTGTGGTTGTAGTAGCACTAAACCCAAGACTTAGTAATGTTATTTAGGTAGATGTGATGAAAAATGAATTGCATAGCATGTAGTGCATATGGTTGTGATTGTTGTGTGGACTGTTGTGTGGTCCTGCTTTTCACTTACTGAGCTAGTGAGCTCATCCCACGTGTGCACCTCTTTTAAACGATTTTGCAGGTCACCAGCCTGAGGATCAAGGGTCGAGTCCCACAGTGGAATTCCCCGAGGAGGATTGGTGGGTCCCCGAGGACTATGAGCAGGGCGCAGATTGCACGTGCGAGGGTTGTGCTATGGGACCACAACAGTGACTCCATACAGGGTTAATTTTTTATTCTTTTGATGATCCCTTTTGTATACTTGATATGTAAATTGTATTCTTTTGTGTAAATATCATGCCTGCGGGCCCACATGTACTTAACTATGTATTACAATTTGGGTATCAAACATATTGGGGATATTTACAGGTAAATTAAGTCTTTCGCTGAACTATTGAACATTTTCTTAGATGTGTGTATGCTGTGGTTGGATACTGTGTCAGATGATCCTGGTAGGTTTGGGTTAACCGGAGTTAACCCTGTCACCGGTCCGATTTTGTGTGAACTGGGTGTGACATGACCACCCGTGCCTATCGAAAGATCTTGGCGCGAAGAACAAAGGCCATGAAACTTCCTCAAGAAGAAGAATCATCAGAGTCATCAGAAGAAGAAAAAGGGAGCAGATGTCCACCTTCCCTCCTTCATCCAACCAACCATTCCCTCCCTATTAGCCAAGATCAAACCTTCCATCATCATCCAATCAAGCTTTACCTACTATGCCAACAACCTTTATCCCCCCTCAAAGGGAAGGGACCCTGTCTTCATCTTACCATTTGCAATCTTACCATTCACTGTCTCCATCAGGACCTCCCACCTCCTATGTAACATCATCATCATATCACCCCGTTTCATACCCATCGTCAACCTCATATGACTCCCATTCCTAGGATTCAGTCTATAACCCAAGAGAAGGGTGGATTGGTGGATATGATTGGAGCAGCATGCAAGGATTGGCCAACTCCCCAAAAATGACTTCATCATCAGGTTCAGTTAATGCCCTTGAAGAAGATCAAGTCATAGATCCCATGCCTTTGATTTAGCTAAGGGTATCACAAGAGGATAGATCAGAGACCATTGAGGAAGTTACAGATGATCTCTTAAGGGCAGTAACAGCACTATTAGTAGGAGAACAAATCAAGGAATATACTTCCCTAATCCACATAAGGAGTGACACAGAGGAGGATGAGTCTGATTTGACCTAACTTTGAGCTAATGACAACAGGTCAAATCCCATAGAGATCTTTTGGTCTATACATTTCGAGTATTACGAATGTTTGTACACAGGAGAATTCGGGGAGCCTGATGAAGGTCATGATGAAGGGCCTAATGAAGAGCCTGATAAAGAACCTAATGAAGAGCAGAGTGAATAAGAAATCAATGATGATGACGATGGCGATGACGATGACGATGACGATGACGATGAGGATGAAGATTTGAATAATGATGAGGAAGATGAAAGTGATGACAATTATCCAGACTGGGATGATTACCTTGGGCCCAAAAATCAGGATGTAGATGATGAGTCAGAATATTACTCACCAGATCACCAAACATATTTCTCAGTTTATGCTATTGGTGGTGATAACCTAATAGCTGATCCGACAAGTGATATTCAGCCTTCCCTTTGCATGGGAGGAGATGATTCTACATTAGACTAAAAAAATGATGAGGAATTTGAAGAGCTGATGCAAGTTTATATGGATGAACGGGAATCCACATTAGAGATGGAGTAAAAGCTGTGTGAAGTGTACTCAAAACACATTCAGGATGCAGGAAAGCATGGAAGAAATTGACAACATGCTGGGTAAAGTAATTGTCGGTGATCATTACTACCATGAGCAGCTGAATGATCCAGAGGAAATAGGGCCAAACGACACATTCACAGGGGTCGTAGATGCCGCATTCCAATAACTTTCTAATACAGTCAAAAAAGTTATGAGCTAGGGCTATCAACATTTGTGGAGGACCTCGACTTCCCACTCCGAGTTGAGAAGGAGAATCTGAAGAAGATGATCAGATGGTTGGAATTATCACCATTATAGATAGCGATGATGAGGATCAGTACCCCACTGAGATTATTATAAAGAAGCCTGTCTGAGTGATGGAGACCCAAAGTGGGAAAGACTACAAAAGGCAAGGCCCTAGCAGTGGAACAACAAAAGTATGAGGGAAGGTCCAGTAGCTTGAAGAAGGAACCAGAAAATCCAGTGTTGTCTCAACTGAAGAAGGCTCAAGCCAACATTTTCATCTAGGGATTATTGATGGCCTCTCCCTCTCACTGTGAGGCAGTATTGAAATTCCTCACTCATGTGCAAGTACCGATTGAGATAGACCCAGTGTAGCTCTCCGCATAGTAGGGGCAACATATGCAGTGCAGTCTCTCATATTCTCAGACTCTGAAATTTCCAAAGGGGGTTCTTACGACAAAGCTTTGTACATCATGGTAGATTGTCTGGACAAGACCGTTCCTTAGGTACTCATTGACAATGGGTCCGCCTTAAATGTCCTACCATTGAAGTCGGCCAGTAGCATCGGCGTCAATGTTGACAAGATGAAGGCATCAAGTCAAACCATCATAGCCTATGATAACAAAAAGATGGAAATTCTGGGAGCAATCACCTTGGCTGTGGTAGTTGGCCCGGTGAAGTTTGATATAGACTTCCAAGTGATTGATATACCGGCTTCCTTCAATATACTTCTAGGGAGGCCATGGCTACATCATGCCAAAGTAGTATCATCTAGCCTCCATCAGAAGATCAAATTCCTACATGAAGGGAAAGTGATCGTGGTCTCAGGAGACCCTGAAGTGGTCAATATGTTGGCTAACATAGAGAAAGGGGAAGAGCAAACAGATGAAGTTCGCCTCAGTAGATTTGAAATAGAGGGGACTTGTGCAGTGCTCACAAAAGGGGTAGTCAAAAAAAGCATCCCAGTTGAATATGAAGCAACTTTGAGCCCTCCAGTGGGCTAGATGATAAAAAATATGTAATACTTTCCTGGCATGGGATTAGGAAAATACGCACAAGGTGTATCCAAGTTGCCCATTCCTATTATCAACAAGGATAAGAATGGACTAGGGTATATTCCTCCAAGAAAGGGCAAGAACAAAATATTGATGGGTATTTTGTGAAGGAAGGAGAGGATTTCCTGTTCTATGGGAATGTTGAACCGTGGTTCAATGAAACTACTACCAAAATGCAACCGAGGTTTGAAGTGTTCTTCCAAGATGAGTTCGACTGGGTAACTCATGAGGTGAAACAACTACAAGTCAAGGGAAATGATCAAGAAAGCCACATTACTGGGATAATTGAAGTTGCGATAATTGAAAAAAATCTTCCAGTAGCAATCCCACAGCTTTGATTTGATCAAAGGAGCCGCCAAGCCCTCAGATTCTCTTGAAGAAGGAGTGGGAGAAGAAGATAAGATTCACTTAGAGCCTACCTCTTCCCACTGATATGAAAGTACACATTTGTACTCTCTTGCAATAACCTCAAGCTCAAGAGCTCCATGATCTCAAGCAGAGGCATTTTAGAGGAAGAAGCGTCCATGCTAAATAGAGAAGAGCTCAAAGAATGATGGTGTGCATGTACTGTGCTAGAACCAATTGCAACGGGAAGGCCCGTGAAAGTGGTCAGAGGTGTGACCAAGGAGCAAGGATGGCCTCACTTAATAGGCTCATGAAGTTGGATTACATCGAGAAGGGTCTGAGCAATCTTGACCGCCACTCGCCTCATAGCAAATTCGGCTTCAGAGATCATGAGATCAAAGAAATTCAGTACGACCCAATGAAGCAGCAAAGAAAGTACATCACAATAGTGAAGATAACAGTAATTAGTTTGGAGGGCATCCTTTGCTCACTTACTCATTCACTAGTCTACTGAACCACTCATGAACTAGATGAGCATTGGAGAGAACTTTAAGTTTGCCCATGCTATTAAGTTAACCAACCAAAGTACCACTAGCATCAAGTCGGTCGTTGAGTCTATCGATGAACCTTATGTTTACAATTTTGTCATCGAGTCTTCTGTTTATGAGTTTGTTGTTCCCGTAGAGGAAAGTCAAGAGTCCATGTATGTTGGGTCTATTACTCTTTCATTCATGAATGAAATTTCCTATTTCGAGTATGACTTGCCTCCTTTTTCCAATGATGATCTTAATAAATATCAAAACTGAATAAAACAATGCAAACCAAAGAAAGCCCAACCCATCCCTGAGGATACCTGAGTTATTAATTTGGGAACCGACCAATGCCCTCGAGAGGTACAAATTGGTAGCACCCTAGAAGATGAAGAAGCAGAACAGATGATCAGCCTCTTAAAGGAATTTGTAGAAGTCTTTGCCTAGCCATATGAAGATATGCTTTGAATCAATCCCAACATTGTACAACATCGTTTTCCGTCTTACCCTGGGGCAAGGCCCATCAAAAAAAAAGCTTAGAAGGATGCATCTTGAATGGAGTGAGAAGATTAGAGAAGAAGTTATGAAGCAGTGGAATGCTAGGTTTTTACAAGTGGTGAGTACCCCTGATGGTTGGCCAACATCGTACCAGTTCAAAAGAAAGATGGAAGGATACGTATGTGTGTGCATTTTCAAGACCTCAGTAAAGTGAGCCCAAAAGGTGATTTCCCATTACCTCATATTAATGTATCGGTCGACAGCATTGCAGGGCACACCTTGCTATCATTTATGGATGGATTCTTAGGATACAATCAAGTGAGTATGTACCCAGAGGATCGTGAAAAGATAGCCTTCACTACTCTATGGGATACTTATTGTTACAAGGTCATGCCCTTCAGATTGAAGAATGCTGGGGCAACTTATCAAAGAGTAGCTACAGCTATCCTACATGACATGATACACAAGGATGTGGAGATCTATATGGATGATATGATTGTGAAGTCGAGGAATTGACCAGGGCACATTCCCGCATTGAGACATTTCTTCGAAAGGATCAAGAAATATCAACTGAGGTTGAACCCCCAGAAGTGTGTGTTCGGAGCAACAACAGGAAAGTTGTTGGGTTTCTTGGTAGTGAAAGAGGCATTGAGGTTCACCCCATTAAGATAAAGGCAATCCAAGAAATGCCCGCACCTTGCACTGAGAAGCAGATACGAGGATTCTTGGGTCACATCCAGTACATCAGCAGATTCATAGTCCAACTGACTATGACCTGTGAGCCGATCTTCAAGTTGCTAAAGAAGGATCAACCTACAAAATGGAATGATCAATGCCAATAAGCTTTTGACATGATAAAAGAATATCTTATGAACCCGCCAGTGTTGACACTGCCGGTGGAAGGAGAACCGCTCTTGCTATACTTATCAGTTGGAGAAAGTTCCATGGGCTCTTTGCTAACTCAGAAAGAAGCAGAGAAGGGGGTAGAGCATGCCATATACTACCTCAACAAGAAATTCTTGGAATATGAGACACGGTACACATCTCTGGAAAGAACCTGTGCTACATTAATTTGGGCCACCAAGAGGTTGCGACACTACATGATGGCATATCTGGTACGATTGATCTCAAGGATGAATCCAATCAAATACCTCTTCAAAAAACCAACTCTCATAGGAAGAATGGCTCGATGGCTGCTATTGTTATCAGAATTTGACATCACTTATGTTGCTCAGAAAGCTATCAAGGCAACAGGCTATAGCCGATCATTTGGCTATCTACCCAACAGAAGATGGAAGAGCCTTAGATGATGCTTTTCCAGATGAAGAGATTTTAACAATTGAAGAAGAAGACGTATCTAATGAATGGCAATTATTCTTTGATGGAGCAGCCAATCAAAAGGGGTGTGGTGCAGGAATTTTTCTTGTCACTCCAGACGGCTTTTACTTGACTTCATCATTCCGCCTTGATTTCCCTTGTACCAACAATATTACTGAGTATGAAGCTTGTGCCTTGGGACCTGAGATAGCCCTAACCATTGGAGTAAAAAGAGTCAAGGTGACATTTTGAGAAGATCTCATTTGAATATTTCTAGAGAGATAACAACTGGTTTGCTGATGCCCTTACAACCCTAGCTTCAATGGTAGAATGTAATCCGATGATCAAAATTCGACCATTCTTAGTGGAACAAAGAAGCAAGTCCATCTACTAGAATACAGTAAATTCTCTCACCATGGATGGCTGATCTTAGTTTGCTCACATTGTGGACTTCATTAGGGAAAGGAAGTATCCAATTGAAGCCACCGATAGGGAAAAGAAGTTCCTGAGGAGATATGCTACCCAGTTTATCCTCCAAGGAGATTTGTTGTACAAAAGATCCTATGATGGGATACAACTATTGTGTGTAGATGAAGAGAAAGCTCAAACAATCATGGAAGAAATTCATCAATGCCTTTGCGGACCCCATATAAATGCCAAAATGTTAGCCAAGAAGATCCTCAAATTAGGATACTATTGGAATACAGTGGAAGCAGATTGTGTCAACAATGTCAAGAAATGCCACAAGTGCCAAATATTTGCCAACATCATATATATCCCGCCAATGGAATTGCACTCACTCAGTTCCCCCTGGCCATTCTCCACTTGGGGCATCGACATCATAGGGAAGATTAACCCCAAAGCATCCAATGGGCATGAGTTCATCTTGGTGGTCATTGATTACTTCACCAAGTGGGTAGAAGTCCAATCATATGCAATGCTCACTTCAGCCAAGGTAGCGAAGTTCATTCAAGAAAACATCATTAGTCGGTATGGAGTACCGCAAGAGTTGATATCAGTTCAAGGATCACATTTTCGGGACAAGACTGATAAGATTTGCACAAATTTCAACATCAAGAGGCATCACTCTACCACCTACAGGCCACAGACCAATGGGGTAGTAGAAGAAACAAACAAGAACATCAAGGTTATTCTCCAGAAGATGGTCAAAACACACAAGGATTGGGCAAATAAGTTACCACTTGCATTATGGGCATATCGGACTTCAGTATGGTCCTTGACTTGGGAAACTCCATTCTCCTTAGTATACAAAGCCGAAGCAGTGTTGCCAATAGAAATCCTAGTACCATCCCTAAGGATACTTTGGGATAGTCAGCTACCAGAAGGAGAATGGGTGAAGGCTAGGCATTATGAGCCCAACTCTCTTAATGAGAGACTTATAAAGGCTATGGACAATCTAAGAAAGTATCAGCTAAGAATAGCAAGGGCTTTCAACAAGACTGTGAAGCCCCAACACATAGAAGAGGGTCAGCTTGTTCTTCGTGAACAAAGAGCCAAATTTATTACCCCAGAGGAAAGTTTTGGCCTAATTGGAGTGGCCCATTTACTATCAAAGAGATTCCACCAGGCAAAGCAATGAAACTCATAGACCACAATGGTGAAGAAATACCAGAATTGATCAACATGGATCAACTCAAGAGAAATTATGTTTAATCGGGTGAATAGCCCGAACTACGCTAGACCTGATTCCCCCCAAGGGATATGTAGGCAACTTGACATGTGCAAGTGAGGTCTTAACCATCTCAAGGAAAAAAATTGGTTTCCAGATTAATAATCAAGGTACCTAAAAGATCATCATATCTTATATCCCACAAGAATCGCCATTTGGCATACATGACCATTAGGAATCTATCATTCTCCTATGGTCCGTCACATCTCATCTAGAATTTCATTTTCCCCAAGAATTTCCATTCGGCATGTATGGCCATTAGGAATATGCCATTCCCCTATGGTCCTTCCAATACCTATCCAGAGTTTCATCTCTCTCTAAAAGATTTCCACTTGGCACTAGTAGTCAAGGCCAGTTCATTCCCCACCCTTGATTAGTCAAGTCTTTGATGTACAGTGGTAAAAGTTTGGTTGTGTTAATAGTTGAAGGATGTCATCACATCTCTTCTTTGCTTGTTTTGGTTTCAGGAAAGGTCATGGACTCTCTAAATGAGACACCGAAGAAGTGGATGTTGAACATTGGCATCTCTATTCCAAACCTATAGAAATCAGTGAATTTTTCTGTACTCGACCAGATCAGATGTATGGAATTGCACCATAGCTTACTCAAACAAGCACCTCAACATTGGGAAGCTGATCTCCATGTATTTCGATTCTAAACCATTGAGATATGTCCAACTCCGGAAGAATTGGTGGATTTTCATCCACCCCAAGAATTGTCTCCTCGCATTGTAGCTCATCTTTCCTCCCTTTGGTAGGAGAATTGTATTCATGTAATCCATTTGCTTTCACTTGGTAGTGAAGTGTGGTGGCATTTGAATTTTCACATTCCCAATTGCCCTGATGGATGCTAAAGTTGTGGAATTAATCATGTCTAAATAACTAAAATACAGAATTTTTTTTTAAAATTAAGAGAGGATAAAGAAAAGATAAAAAAAAAATGAATAAACATGGGGAGGGAAAAGAAAAATCCAAAAAGAAAGCACTGTATCTGTGTCTTGTAGGGAAAGGATCGTTAAAGATTAACATCTTCTTTTGTACCATATTCGGAGCAATCCATGGTAAGCATTATTACATCTGCCCCAAGTAGGCCAACCTTGTTTGATCGACCTGTAATCATTTGCACCAGTCCAAAGGAGTCCAGTTTTATTGTACATCCAAACCAAGATCTAGATAGCCCAGATTGTTTTGAAAGACTCAGCCTAGAGACCAGATAGTCTAGATTATTTTGAAAGACTTGGCCTGGAGACCAGATAGTCCAGATTATTTTGAAAGACTCAACCTTGAGACCAAATAACCCAGATTGTTTTGAAAGACTCAGCCTGGAGACCAGATAGCCCAAACTGGTTCGAAAGACCCAACCTGGAGACCAGATCCCCCAAGACCAGCATATGGAAGCCTGGTCAAAGGAAACTAAGGTGAATTTGCTAAATCTCTTCTGCAGAGAGGGTTCAAACCTCTACACACAACATTTCTGGAACGACATTGTCCAAACTAGATCAATCTCAAGTACTAATATCTTTTTTAAGAGCTGTGCGAATCCCTATGAATGATGGCTCAATATCAACACTTTCTATACGAATGGTGCAAATCCCTATTGGTAACGACTCTATTTGTTTGTGGGAATGACGCGAATCCCTACAAACAGTAATCCATGATCAATAAATCAGGTATCATTCTAAACTATGATTAGTTAGAAAATATTACTTAATGCATTCTCAACTCTATTGTTGTTGAGCAAGACGACGGCAATACATACTCTGGGTGACAAAATGTGGTCGTTCTTTTCTTTGCCCTTCGGCTGTTGGCACAAGCCTCAACCAAAGAGGGGCATTCTGTAGTCACCCAATTTTGTCGCCCTCCCCCGGAAATGATGATACTTGGATGATGGACGCAAATATTCAATTCCAGTTGAAGAGATGCAATTGACTGTGGTAGTTTCACCCTAATAGGCCCCAAATCACCCGAAAACCCTAAAAACCCAATACGGGAAGAAAGAGGGTCCAATTTTGACTTTTTATATAAAAAAAATCCGGTAAAGTGACCATATGAATGGATAGTACTCGAAAATACGATTCCAGTGATATATGGTGCGTCAAAATCGGACTTACAGATCTCCCGTAATCATTCCCGGAAATGACCCTGCACGCGAATGCACACCCCTATGCATGCACGTGCACAACCCCATTCACACCTGTGCACATACCCACATAACCCTGCCCATTAATGCACATTCTCATGAACACACATGGGCGTCAGCCATGCACACAACCCCCTAATCCCCCCCATGCATGCATACACTCAGGCACCACCGATGCACGCACATGTGCAACATCGACGCATGCAACCCTACACATGTACACAACCCAACCCTAATTGACCCTAATCAGCCTAAACCAGCCCTATATAAATCCCAGCGAACCCTGATCAAACACGATCATCCCAATCTGGCACCGATCGACCCGACCCGACTCTGTGCAGCCCTAGACAGACCTGCCCAGTGCCCGAATTTTTCCCCAGTAGATTTTTCTCCTAGGTTTTTCCCAAAAAATGGATTTTGGACAAAAATATATTTTCCCAACACTCGTGTTTTCCCAGAAAATCCCACCGTAGATTTTTTTGGCACTTCTATAGATTTTTTGACATTTCTATATTTTCCCAGAAAATATTCCAGACAGTCGGGTTTTCTACTAAAATCCCAATTTTCAAAAAATATATTTCTCGACATTCCTAAAAGTCATTCTCAGCAATTCCAAAGATTTTTTGACACTTTCATATTTTTTTCGGAAATTCCCCCGACAGTCGGGTTTTCTGCTAAAATCCCAGTTTCTGTGAAAAGATTCTGTTTGCAAGAAAATATCTTCTTTACTTTCAAAAGCAAGAAAATATCTTCACTTCCCATCACACTTTGAATGATACCATTGGACAATAGGGAGAGCTACCTCCTATTAATCCTCTGGGTAAAGAATGTGTGTCCTCACCCCATTGGTTTGCAAGAAAATATCTTCTTCACTTTTAAAAACAAGAAAATATCTTTATTTCCAATCACACTTTGAATTATACCATTGGACAACAGGGAGAGCTACCTCCTATTATTCCTCTGGGTAAAGAATGTTTGTCCTCAACCCGTTGGTTTGCAAGGAAATATCTTCTCACCTTTTTGGATAAAGAAGGAATCTCTTTAAACTTCGAAATATACCACTGGGTGATGGGAGAGTGCCCTTCGATTATCCTCTAGGTAAAAATGTGTGCCCTCAGCTCATTGGTTGGAAAAAACTATAAATACCCCCCCTCTCCTTGAGAAAACACACCAAAGCCTCCTTAAGAGTATTCTTGTAGAGAAGCTCTACCCTCTCTCCTCCTCCCCTCCCCTTTTGAGTTTCTTCAGGTCTTCGGAGCAATCTTCGTCAAGATCCGAAATCTTGTTTGGATCTTCGAAGTGTTCTTCGGGACTTTGAAGATCTTCAATTCAAATTTTTAGTTCAATCCATTTTTTTTTTGCCAAAAATAGTATGTTTTTAGCTTCCCTCCTTTGAGTTTCTTGGTTTTAACCAAAAGTGGAAATCCCTCCCCCCTTGAGGTTCTTTGGGTCTACGAAGAGATCTTTGTCAAGATCCGGAGTTCTGTTCGGATCTTCAAAGTGTTCTTCGGGGCTTTGGGGATCTTCAATCCATTTTTTAGGTCAATCTATTTTTTTTCCAAAAATAGTCGTTCCTTACGGAAGCTCTGCCCAAATGCCCCTGGAATCTTTCAAAAAATAGTCATTCCCAATGGAAGCTCTGCCGGAGTACCACCTCAGCCTAGCCCTCTCATAGCTCATCCTTAGCGGAAGCTCTGCCGGAGTGCCACCAGAATCATTTTCTGGAAGTAGCTAACCCTAGCAGAAGCTCTACCGAAATCCCAACGTGACTTTTCCAAAAGTAGCTCATCCCTAGTAGAAGCTTTGCCGAAGTACCAACCCGAATTTTTTAGAAGTAGTTCATCCCTAGCGGAAGCTCTGTCGAAGTGCCACCTCATCAAAACCTAGAAAGAGCTCATCCTTAGCGGAAGCTCTACCAAAGTCAACAGTCCAAAAATAACCAATCCTAAGCCAGACCTCTGTCTGTAGATTACCACAATTAGCATCTCCCAAAACCAGAAGTTAGAGTTCAAGACCATCTTCCCCCGAGCCGGAAGAATCAACGAGAAAAGTCAGTATCAATCAGGGGCCCACCCCTTTTGACCCGAAATAGGGGTCAAATTCAGGTATAATCTCTCTCATCATTTAAGCATAATGTAGATATCTAATTAATCTTGTTTTAATGTACATAAATAGTTGTTTTTATTTAATGTATATATGCTCGATAATTTAGCCGTGCATGCGGAATAAGAATAATTATGGAAGATGTTCGTTCTTAAGCATCTAGTAGGAAGAGCGGTTGAACCAGATAGATTTGGTGCCTAACATCTTCCCAATTCTACAACTTGACTCTTACCCTAAATCCCTGGACCAAACCAACTTTCGGGCCCTTTTGTCAGGAATCGGGCTCATTCTTGGGTCCTATGGCCACAATCATAGGTGGCGACTCCACACATTTTTTGTATGATCTCAATCCCCCGTATTGGACTATCATCAAACCCCGTCTTTATGACGAACCCGGTACACCTACTAAATAGGCCTCCACATATTTTCAAGTGGTGATAAGGCGGCATGGGGTCCGTAGAAGCACACACAACACTTTCCTTATCCACCCCAAAGGATATCAAGTGAGAAGAGAGAAGGCCCAAATTCGACGAAGACACCTTCCCCTGAACGGGGGATGAGAGATCATGGTCTGAGGCCCACTACCCTCACATTTGTGATACCCCGTATCAAATTCAGCAACATACCTCGGGTGCTTGATCATAGTTGGCATTGAGGGTAGCTAGGCTGCTCACTTGATTAGTGAAAGTATACACAGTGGGCATGTTTACCTCAACTATCTGTGTATGTACCTTAGCCAAACAATGAAGGAAATTGGTCTGTGTAATGGTCTGAGGGTCACACACAAGTCTGATCTATGGGCCCATGGTTGGGACTGCCTAGTGGACAGATCCATTGTCATTGGCAAGTCACCTACCTCACCACCGGCCAATTGGTGTCAATTGCCGGTGGTGTTATCTACAGAAAAATTACATTAATGTTCTATGGGTCCCAAAACTCTACGGGCATGCCTCTACCATTTTAATGGGTTGCTAAAGCATCTAATCCTAGTCATGTAGCACCCAACATGCAAAAGATCAGGTGGGCCTAGATGCCAGTATTGGGAATTAATGCAATTCTCAAATTTTGAACCTAAACGCCAAACAAGTCCTAGTGGAAGGATATCAACCACTATAAATACATTTCTTTCCCTCATTTCCCTAATTTAAAAGTAAATTTCATTGGGGAGAGGGAGAGGGAGAGTGAAAGAGAAAGAAGAAGAAGAAGGAGAAGAAGAGGGCTGGAGTTGGGGCTGCTTGCATGCTGCTACTGTCCTATTGTTCCTTCTGCTCGAGGTGGTGTTGCTTCTGTTGAGTAGATTATGGTGCATGCAAGCTAAGAAGTACAAGGTTGTAGTCCAAGCTTGGAGCAAGCAAGCTGAGGAGTGCATGAACTACTGTCCAAGCTTAATTCTTGCTACAATTGTTGTGCTCCTGCTATACCTACTACCTGTTACTGTGCTACTATTGTATACACAAGAAAGGTAAAAGTTTACCTCTATAATTGTTGTACAGTAGGTTAAATTCATGTAAAATGAAAGTTCAGCCAAGTTCACAAGTATGCAGCCACCCAGAATTGGGAACCTTGGATTGCATGCCTTAGATTTGACTGAATTCAATTACAAGGACTAGATGTTAGTATGTTGTACTAGAGTAATTGGGGTAGAATTTAGGGTTGTATGGTATCTGTGACCATTTACATCTGAATTGAAAGCTATAGGTGTAGAAATGGCCAACTCAAGACTAGAAATTGGGTTTTCTGTCAGAGCGTTAATCTCTGCTGTAAATGGATTTTGGGTTTAATACCCTTGTTGTCCATACATTTGGGACAGTACACAGGCCTACAACCATCTCTGCAGTAATTCAAAATGGGGTTCAGATCTTACCAGTAGGGGGTTCCTATCCCAGGGCTGGGAACCCAGCTATAGAGATGATGTATGTCCAGTATTGTTGCTGAATTTCAAAAATCTGGATGCATTCTAAGTATGTGCCTGGGGTGTGTCAGATCTGTACACCAACCCTGTGGGTATAGACTTGGTATGATGAGGGAAACTCATTTTAGAACTGGGGCTACCATCCCAAAATTGAAATACGAAAGGTAATTCAGAGACCTACATCCATCTCTGACTCATTTCTGCAAACCTCAAAATTCGGGGATTTTACCAGTACAGGCTGAAATGATGTAATGTGGATTGGGACTTGGGTTCATACCTACTAAGTTTCTATAGGTGGACAATCAGATGGGTTATGAACAATAGAAGTTGAAATTCAGCTCTTTGTGCTTGTCCAAGTCACCAATTGGAATTCAATTTGGGTTTGAAAATTGGTACAGCCAACACCTTTAGGTTATCCAATTTCAGTTTTGGAGTTTTCATTTAACAAGAAACCCAGAATTCACATACTTCAGTTCTGTACTACTGAACTAGGTTCAATGCCTTAGTTTTCCTCATGGAATCCTTTTTGGTTCAGCAGTGGGAACTATAGTGGACTTGAATTGGGATATACCTATTATCCCATGGCTACCTAATTCTTATTTTGAGGTTACCCATGCCATTTTTGGGGTTGCTTGTGCTAGGAACCACAAGTTATTAGTGCTTGCATATGCTCTACTAAATTCCAACAAAGTGAGTCAAGTAGGGGTTTATGGATCTTAACAGAAGGGGGTAACCCATTTTGAAAGGATCCCTAGGGTGTGGGACATGTCCACACACATAAAAGGTACCCGAGGTAACAAGTTGGGTACATAGAAGAGCTGAGACACCTCAGGCCAGTGGGGAGTTTAGCAACTACTATGAGCTACTAGAACACCTTCACTGGCAGGTGCCTACGGTAGGTCGGTGCCTCTGTAATTGACTTTCCGGTGGGTGATTTTTCAGGGGAAATGGTCTCTATTTTGCAGCCTCTACCCCACCCACCTGTGGGATCTATCACTTATCAATGGGTCTCTATATGGCTCAACAAGGTGGGTTATTGGAGTGTGTTTGTGTGGGCTATAAGAATAGCCTATCTGTGGGTTAGTTTAGGTTAGTTGGACCTACACAGGTTAGCATGTAGGAAGGAACCTGGCAACTAGTCAGTGCTTTTCCGAGTGGGCTATGGTTGAGTCCCGGTAAGGGAAATTCAACTGAAACTGGTCTAGGGATTAATGAGGGATGTCCATTGACACTAAACCTCAAACTAATAAAAATAATGCAATTGATGTATAAGGACCTAATTCACTCTGCAAGAATATCAATAACAAGAATTCAGTGAAAAACTATTGGATTTGGGTATCAAGTTGAGTGAGTGATTATGAATTACATAGTGTTTCTATATATTTTGTTTATGCATGCACATTTGTAATGGAGTGAATTGTGTTATAGTTGTGCAGTATATTTCTAATATTATGTGATTGTGGTTAAGATGGACAGTGTGATTGTGGATTCTGTGGATATGGACTGTGGTACTGACAGTCTGGGGCACCATGTGGCCAAGGAGTGTTTCGATACCATGGGCATAAAGGTTAATACTGTGGTTGTGACTGTTGCTCTAACGGTCTAGGGCACAGTGTGGCCGAGGTGTTCTCCGGTAGCGTGGGCCTAGAGGTCAGAGGTGTGGATGTATGGATACTATTAGCTGACATTGTATGCATGTATGATTACTTTAGGCTAGGATCATAACCCAATTCTACAACCCCTTGCCAATAAGGGGTGATATATTGGCTAATCCTAAATAAGTGGTAGGTTTGATGGGACTACGATGCCTGGGGTACAATGGATTGTATCCATGGTGCAGACATCCAATTTTGTTACCCACCCCAATAGGGAATGATCAAGGTTCATGCTCTACATCGAAAGGGAATCCAGGATTTTTGTGATGATCCATATATCAATTGTGTCTCGAGGCCCGACACTCAAACCTAAACCCTAATTCAACATAGAAACACGGATTCGGACCAAAACCATAATGCAGCCCAAAACCCTAATCCCGCCCCAGGACCGATTTCAGACCCAATCTCGTCACACACAATATTAGAATGTTATATATTGATGAATTGATCCTAAGTTCTCTCTGATGGGACGAGAATGGCATGAATAAGGATTTCCAAATAAACCCAAGTTAGCAATAGGGCAAGAGTCCTTCCTTGCAAATCCCAAATTATTATTAGCGAAGATGATTTCAATACCCACACCATTGGATAGTGCTCGGAAAGATGATTCTGACTGGCCCCAGATCTTTCGAAATCGCCCCCGGAAGTTAGAATGGGGATCGATCGGTTGAATCTCTTCTAGATTCTTCTCAGGCTGACCAAAGTTCTAACTGGCCCGCCAACTGTTTGTGCTAAAAATAGGAAAAATAGGTGAAAAATGGTTTTAATCCCTATCGGGCTCGCCAGATTTCTGACAAGGCCCACTAAAATTCTGATGAGTCTGCCAAGTTTTGTACCAAAATGGTAAAAAGTGAGCATTTAACATGTGAAAATTTGTTTCTTTGGAAATAATACCTTTCGGACCCTTGGAAACTTACCAGTTTTGGACAATAGGCTTGCCATAGAATTCACCACTTTTGGCAGACCAGCTAACGTGAGTCCAAACACCTATAAATAGGGTCCCTTTCCATCAAAGGGAAAGACAGTGAAAGGAGTGAAAGGAGAGGGTGAAACACCCACAATAAAAAAAAAAAAAAAAAAAGATAGAGAGGAGAGAGAGTGAAG
This sequence comes from Macadamia integrifolia, assembly GCF_013358625.1. NCBI lineage: Eukaryota > Viridiplantae > Streptophyta > Magnoliopsida > Proteales > Proteaceae > Macadamia > Macadamia integrifolia. The sequence continues at coordinate 384,340 of NW_024869937.1, forward strand.
GAGTGGAGAAGATTTCTCCATTTTTGGTCCTCGAGAAGTGCATTGGGATCTTGAAGATGTTACCAAATGCCTAAATTCCCCAAAGAAGAAGAGCAAGCAACCGAGGTCATTCCCGTCTGAGTCGAGAATCTTTACCAGAGTCACCAAGGCATCAACCGGGGTCCACCCCTTCTTGACCCGGAACAGGGGTCAAGGTCAGGTATAATTTCTTAATAGAGTTGGCATAATGTAAACCTTTTATTCAATAGAATGCTTGTATAATGTTGTATATTACATTTTTAATCATATATGTGGGTTAGGACATAAAAAGGGAATATTCGAATTTATGCATCTAATAGGAAGACCGGTTCAACCCGATGAAGTGGGTGCCTAACACCTTCCCAACTTCATAACCCGGCTTTTACCCTATCTCTGGACCAGACCGAGTCAATCTCAGTCCGTTCCTATAGAATGGGCCCACATCCCGAGTCCTAGGCCCTAACCCTAGGTGGCGGCTCCAAATTTTTATGATTCTAAATCCCCGTATTGGCCATTAATTTATTATTGAAAAATGATACCCAACCAAAAAGGAACGAGCCATTCGTGAATTAGGCACCCCACGTATAACGGCGATGCAGAGATGCGAGGCCCATAGATGTGCTTTATCCTCACAGTGACGACTCCATTGGGGAATACCAAGCTTTCAATATTAGATGCTACCAAATGTAAGGATATTCCCCTCAGTGTATTTGTACGTAAATATGTTTTACTAACCCATGTTTGTAATTGTATGCATTAACGGCATCATGCATCATGCTTTAAGTGAAATCATATGGCGAGGGCACTCCCTGTCTGCCAGCACCCTCAGGGAGGTCCGTGCATGACATCCTAAGTACTCTAGGATCACATTATAGCCACTTCCTGTACAAGAATGCTTAAAGCACAATCATACAGCCAGGATGACCATTATAGTTCCAACATCCTCAGGGAGGTCCATGCACCTTATGGCATTCTGAGATCATACGATGGTACTTTTTGCATTACACTTTTGCACCCACTCACAGCACAGTTCCATCCACCCCCGTAGCCAATTGTCTAACCTCATGCATAGTCACAAGTAATGGGCAAAGATGCTAAACCCTTGATGCCATACCCTCGGATATATAAAAGGATCATGTACCTTGAGTATATAGATCCTGTCAAGGAAGTGGGTTCAGTCCTATTGCATCCACTACATCTTTGCATCATGTAGGGAATAGATGGAAAAACCCTAGGCGCCACAAGCTAACTAGTTAGATTTGTTTGAGATCTGGGTTGAAGTATTCTTATGATGTATTTGAGTTGTTGGAAAAATGCTCTCTCTCAAGTGTGTTGTTGGTTAAAGTTTCTTTCCCGAAAATAGGGAATGACACCTCGATGGTTCAGTATGTATGATTTTGGGGTGATTCCCATTAAAATTGTACGAGATGCTAAGTCATCATGGAGGTGTATTCCATGGGAATCTGGGGAAAAGAATTATCAAGTGGGGTAAATAATAGAGATCAGAATCTAATAACATAGAATATCTTATAAGATCACTTTTTACCAGGATCACTATGTTTGTACTAACCTTGTGTGAAATGCTTGATTGCAATATAAAAATAAAAAAGAGCAAAAACAAAAACAAAACAAAACAAAATAAAACAAAAAAAATCATACAAAAAAAATCATAAAAGACAAAAAAAAGATGAAAAAAATCTGAAGCCAAACCATCTTTATGGGTCAAGCATGATTCGAAATCCAAAAGATTTCCCGTCGTCCATATGGACTCATCAGGGTAACCAGTTGATTCGCCTAAGACCAATATTATTCCTTTTAGATAGTTCTTTATCAGATAGTCAGGTCTCAGCCAGAATGGAAGCATTTATTAGGGACCCAGTCATTGGAGATTCACCCGAGCCAGCATGGGCTCATCCCTTGGAAGCTATGCAAGTTGAGATGGCTGAATTTAAGAAGAGCTTGGCACATATCTTATAAGAGATTAAGAACCTGTATAGAGCTGATTTCGTCCCCACTCAGAATGAGATTTTTGCTCGAAATCTGACAAGGGTAGATCCTACTCCTGCTTCAGGAGAACCAGAACGGCCCAGGGTAGCTACACCGAAGGGAACCTCTACAGTACCTAAGATTCCTCTTAGGTTTGTGATTGATGAGGAAGAGGAAGATTTTCGCCCCCATATACAAAGCAAACTTCCGGAAATGGAATAAGAAAAGAAAATGAGAGAATATTTGGAGAGGTTGGAGAGTATGATCCGGAATGGAGGGAGCCAAGAGGGTCAGACCAAGGATCCCAATGAGATGAATTTTTTTCTCTGGAGCTCGAGTCCCCTAAAAATTTTAAGTGGCAGACTGATAGGTTCAATGGTTCAGGGGACCCCAAGGCTCATTTGATGATCTTCGTGAGTATCGTCAAGTTATGGCAACTCACTGATGAACAGATAGGCAAGCATTTATGTTAACCCTATCAAGACCAGCCTTGAGTGGCTAACACAATTAGAACCCGCACAGACTTAGAAATGGGGGACAGTTGTGTGAGCTTTTACTGAGTAGTATTCTTACAATATAGAAGTTATTGTCAAGTGACATGAGCAAAGGAAGGATTTTCGGCATTTCTGATCAGGTTTCGTGACAAAGCTACCAAAATAGCAGATCACCCTTCTAAGGCAGAGCAAGTGGAGATGATGATCGAAAATCTCTCGAAACCCTACTATGAGGTCCTTTACTATAAATATTTGCAAACTTCTGATGCACTGATAGCCACAGGCACCCGCGTCGAGAATAAGTTGTTAAGGGATGCTCAATATCAGGTAGTGTCTCAGGAATCAGGAAAGAATGCATGGTTTGGGCGAGGAAAGTGTTCTGAGATAGGAACAGTGAATGCAGTCTAGCAGCCAGTAGTGTCGATAGTCGCATCCCCTCCTCAGCCATTTTTTATATAGGTAGATTCCACAGCCCAAAGGGTCCCACGGTTAAGGAGGTAGTTCACAGATTTGGGAATGCCGTTGATCATAGTATATGAGAAGTTAAATAAGCAAAGTCTCCTAGGCATGGTTGCTCCTAGATCTATTAGCAATCCCCCACCAACCTGATATAGAGAATATGAGTATTGTGCCTACCATAATCAGAAAGGTCATGCCACAGAATGATGTTTCAATCTACAACATGCCATCCAAAATTTGGTAGATAACGGGAGATTGGAAGTGAAAATCAAGCAAGCTCCTGATGTCACAACCAACCCCCTCTCAGATCACGGGACAGTTAATGCATTGGAAGGAGAGGAATCTGAAGGAGATCCAATTCAACTCATCTGGACAAAGGGAAAGAAAGGTCTCATGAATTCCATAGTTTACACAAAGATCATGGGGAAAAAAGCACAAATAAAAAAAATGAGGCAGGAAGCTGAAAGAGCCATCAACGAAGGAGAATTAGGAGCCATGGGCAACCATGAGAAAGAGTTGCATAAACTGAGGCCCAGACCATTTAGTGGGAAAAATACATATGCTTGGGAATGGAGAGCCAAGAGATTAAGGGATTGTGCAAGTTGTGAAGAAAAACAATTGTGATAGGAAAGTCTGAGACATTGGATTGAAAGGTGACCAAGGAGCTGGGATGGTTTCAAACGGCCGCCTAGAGAATTTAGAATTCATTGCCAATGGTTTAAGCAACCTCAGTAAAGACTCATCTCTCACAAAGTTCGGTCTCTGCAACCATGAGGTCAGCCAACTTGTCTTTGTGACTAAACAGTTTCAAGGGGTTGATATAGCAGCATTTGCCATAGAAGAAAAAATATGGCCTGCTACTGCATTTGTTGATTCACAAAGCCAATGGACCACTACTAAATTGGACCAGTGTCGAAGACAGCTTTAAGTTCACTCATACCCAAGAGTCAAATGGTTTGAATATCACTAAAGAAGGTACCAAGTTTGTCTTTGAGTCTGTTATTGAGTCATCTGATGTTATTGATTATGTCCCTTTATTTCCTATTATAATAACTCTGAGTTCATGTATGTTGAGTTTATTACTCCTCCTTTGAATATCAATGAAAATTCTAATTTCGATTATAATTTGCTCCATTTTCTGATGGTGATCTTAATTAATATCATAAATTAATAAAACAATGCAGGCCTAAAAATTCCCAACCCATCCATGAAGATACTCGGATTATTAATTTAGGAGCAAACCAATGCCCTCGAGAGGCTAAGAGTAGTGCTACCCTAGATGATGAAGAAACGACACAAATGACAAGTCTTCTAAAAAAATTCATGGAAGTATCTGCTTAGTCTTATAAAGACATGTCTAGGATTGATCCAAACATTATGCAACACCGCTTGCCAATTTATCCCGACACAAGGACCGTCAAGCAGAAGCCTAGAAGAATGCATCCTGAATGGAGGGAGAAAATCAGGAAAGAAGTGTTGAAGCAATTGAATGCCGACTTCTTACAAATAGTGGGATATCACCAATGGTTGGAAATGTTGTTCCAGTCCCCAAAAAGGATGAGAAGGTGTGGATGTACGTATAATTTTAAGATCTCAACAAATTTAGTCCGAAATACGATTTTCGATTGCCTCTCATTGACGTGCTTGTCGATAACCCAGTGGGACACGCCTTGGATGGTTTCTCAGGGTACAACTAGATAAGTATGCACCCCAAAGATAGATAAAAGATGGATTGGATGTATATGCTTGCTTCCTCAGCCCTCATTGGGCTAGTGTAGCTCACCCCATGTGGATTCCTCTTTTAGATGGTGGAACGAGATAGGATTTGTTGTGAGGCTGTGTTTGAGAGACACTATGAATGAAGACAGATGTCATATCTTATTTTGGATATGTATTTGCGTTGGCTTTATGATGATGTATTATTTATTTAACTTTGGGATTATACAGATTTGGGCTTGTATAATTCTGTTTATTATTATAGAAAAATCACCATCGTTATTATCATGTATATGATTTTACACGCGTACTTTGATTTTGTATTAGCGATCTTATGGCATTGTGAGGTAAGTGACTACTTCTGTGATCCTAGTGGAGGTAGGCTGACTAGGTTTGGGAATCCAATGTTGCATACCTTGGCCTATCGGAGGCGGGGTGTGACATGGCCAACATCTACTATCTCTTTGATGGAGAAATGGATTCAAAATCTTATTTGGAGTGGTGAAGCGGATACCTCTAAGGCTATTATTGTGAAGTGGGATATGTTATGTAGGCCTAAGAAGGAAGGGGGCTTATGCATTCAAAGATTGAAGTATTTGAACTTATCCTTGCTTGCTAAGCTTTGCTGGTATTTAAAGAATTATTCCTCATGTATTTTTTTACTCTAAAGCATCATCCATTTGTACCAACAACATTTGCTAGCATGATGGAATTCCACCCAAGAGCTTAACTCATAGTTTAATAATTAATACACCCACAGGAAGTGTAGTGGGTCTGGACTCAGTGTATGAGTCTTGTCCAGTGACTATTAGTTGTCATGACATGTTAGCACATATAATCAAGCTAGACATGATCGAATTTGACATGATTCTAAGGATGGACTAGTTGTCCGCTTATAGAGCCATTGTGCTATTTGCAGAGAAGATGATTATCTTCAGACCTCATGATGGAAAGGAGTTTGCCTTTGTGGGAGATAACCTAAAAAGCCTAAAAAAATCATCATACGACCCTCCAGATGAAAAAGCTACCGGATCAAGGGTGTCAGGGTTACTAAGCATTTGTGATGGATACTGAGGTAGATGTTAGACCATTGGCCGAGTTATATGTGGTAAGGGATTTTCATATGTATTTTTGGATGATTTGACGAGATTGCCACTGGACCACAAGACAGGGTTTGTGATAGACTTACTCCCAGGGTCAGTACCTATGTCAAAAGCCTCGTACTACATGGCCCCCACAGAGTTGAAGGAACTATAAGTACAATTACTAGACCTTATGAAGAATGGATTCATTAGACCTATTGTGTCCCCATAGGGAGCACTAGTACTGTTCGTCAAGAAGGACATAAGTATAAGGTTGTGCATTGATTACCGGAAGCTTAATAAGCTACTCATCAAGAAATAGTATCCTTTACCAAGGATTCATAACTTGTTTGACCAGTTACAAGGTGCTAAGGTGTTTTCCAAGATTAACCTTAGATTGGCCTACCATCAGCTCAGGATCAAGGGTAGTGATGTGAGCAAGACAACTTTCAGATCTCATACTATAAGTTCTTAGTGATGTCTTTTGGGTTGACCAATGCACCGGTTGCATAACTTGTATGAAGAGAAAAGTGAGATATATAGTGACCACGAGAGCCTAAAGTACTTCTTTACCCAGAAGGAGCTCAATATGAGGCAAAGGCATTGGTTAGAACTGATGAAGGATTGTGACTACACTATCCACTGGAAAGGCTAATGTAGTAGCCAATGCACTTAGCAGGATATCACAGACCCTGACTCTTGCTTCATTGACAAACAATAAGCATCTGATTGAAGTGGCCAAGAAGTTGGATTTGGGACTACTAGTGGAGGGTGTCACCTTGTCACTATCGACATTGGTGGTGCAACCTACGCTTGTGAACAGAATCATTGCAACTTAGACTGCTGATGCAGAGTTCTCGAAATTGATAACTGATATCAAAGTAGGGATATCTAAATTTCACCTTATCTAATGAGGGAATCCTTAAGGTTGGGAGAAGGTTATGTGCACCTAAGGACGATGAATTGAGAGACACTATTCTGAGGGAAGCACACAACTCTCCATAATCCATTCACCTAGGTAGCACCAAGATGTACAAGGACTTTAGAGGTTCCTACTTACGGAAGGGAATGAAGTATGACATAGCCACTCATGTGTCTAGGTGCCTCACTTGCTAGAAAATCAAGGCTGAGAGGTAGAGACTCTATGGGTTACTATAGTCCCTACCCATCCCGGACTAGAAATAGGAAAACATCACCATGGACTTTGTTATTGGATTACCCCGCACTAATAAAGGCATGGATGCCATTTGGGTGATGGATGACCGCTTGACCAAGGCAACTCATTTCATTCTAATGAAAATCACTTTCTCTATGAACATGCTAGACAATTTGTATATTGACAACATAGTTTATCTTCATGGTGTACTAGTTAGCATTATCTCTGATCAAAATCCCATATTTACATCTAAATTATAGGGATGCGTACAGAAGGTTATGGGTACATAACTGACTTCAGTACGGTATTTCATCCACAGACCAATGGGTAATTAGAAAAGATCATTCAGACCTTGGAGGACATGCTCCAGGCTTGTGTTTTTTATACGAGCTATAGCTGAGATGAGCATGTCTCACTTATCGAGTTCTCCCACAATAATAGCTATCAAGTTACCATCAGTATATCCCCATTTGAAGCATAGTATAATAGGAAGTGTCGAACTCTTCTTTATTGGGACAAGATCAGTGAGCGGCATATCTTAGGTCCATACTTGATACAGGCCACTAGTGAGAAAGTGGTGTGATCAAAGAGAGAATCAAAGCATCTTAGTCCAGATAGAAAGGTTATGCTAATGTTAGAAGAAAGTATCTGGAATTTGAATTTGGAGATAAAGTGTTACTCTGAATCTCCCCAATCAAAGGGGTGATCTGTTTTGGCAAGAAAGGAAAGTTGAGTCCTAAATTCATTGGACCATATAAAGTGCTGGCACATATAGGGTTGGTGGCATACAAGATAGCACTGCCTCCAGAGTTGGATGTTGCACATGATGTTTTCCAAGTGTCAATGCTGAGTAAGTCCATCCCCGACCTAACTCACGTCCTGACTTATATACCACGTGAGTTGGATGATGATTTTTCCTACATAGAGTATCCCAAGAAGATCATCGATCAGAAGGACCATACCCTTAGTAATTATACTTTTCCTTCGCCAAGGTACAGTGGATGAACCACCCAAAGCAAGAAGAATCCTGGGAGTGAGAGGATGTGATAAAGAAGAAATATCCCAGATTGTTCTACTTACTAGTATGCTAAATTTTGTGTACGAAATTCTTATAAGGTGGGGGAAATGTTACACTCATGCCTTAATCCGATCCAATTTGAACTTTTGTAATAGATCTCATGCTAGATGTGATCAGCATCAATGATTACTGGCTCATGGCAATCTACCATCGCAAGGGAAAAGATGACCCTACCTACCAATGCAAGGCTTGTCGGTCGAATTAGAAAGGATTCAAACCTTCCAAACCTAAATGGTATGTGACCTAACACCTCCCCACTTGAACCCCCTTATATAGTAAAATGGGCCAGAAAGATGTTATGCACATCTCTAGGGAACCCCCTAATGATTGGCAAAAGAGGGTTGAATGCTGGAAAATATAGCAATTGGGTAGGCCACCAATTGGACAATCTCCTACCGCTGACCTCCTTCTGGTGGCCCTTGTTGTACTAAAATGGTTCAAATACCTGTGGGACCAGCTACACGCGTTGTGGTCAGCACCAACCATCCACTAACACTACATGAAACCCTTCCTTATGACTTGCACACCTTTTGAGTCCAAAGTGGTGGGTTTGCGTGACCCGACCATCTGCTTAAACCCAGTGGTTCTGAACTAGTGCATAGGAAAACAGGCCCTAAGGCACTCACTATATGATGCCAAAAAATTATACAGGAGTAGAAGGTAACACAAGTGGCTGCTTCCAAAGAGAAAAAAAACTCGCCACCTAAAGGAAATCCACTTAAGGGATATGAGAACTCAAGAAAAACTACTTCTTCTCAAAGGCCAAAGGCTCAAATTATAAATAAACTCCAAGTATTACATTCCATTCACTAGTATAAGTATATATGGATGAGCATGGAACAACCTTCCAAGCTTAGGTAATTTTCAAGAATAAAATTAAGACTAATTGAAAAAACAAATATTGGGAAGACGAAAAACTATCCAATAGGAAAGGACCTTGGGAACCATGAAAGATATTTTTCACATCTTGAAGAATCTGAAAATATAATGGTTGAAGTGCCCAAGAAGTTCTAGAACCGAATTTGAATAGAAGTTAGATAAAAAGATGAATTCTGGAATTCTAAGTGTCTGCAATCAGCCCAGGCACACTTTACCAAAATGGTCATAACTTCTTCTAAAAAATAGAAAATGATGCAGCATTTTTTTTTTTTTGGGGAAAATAGGCTTCTAGATCTTTCCATACATATATGACATGACTTTTAGTTTCTTCTTATTTGGTATAGGTGTTGCTATAAAGTTACCCCCAAATCCTAGACTGCTTTGGCTTGGGCTTGTGGGCTTATTAGACTAGTTTGTTGGTCCATTTGAAAATGATCCTGTATCACTATATAAGGGACAAATGAGAAAATGAAATGTGCTCATTTTCTCATTTCTCACCTGGACAAAACATGGGAGAGGGAGAGAAAAGAGGAAAAAGGGAAGGAGAAGAAGAAAAAGAAGAAGGAAGGAAGGGAGGAGCTGCCAGCTAATTTGAATGTTGTAGGTCATCGCTAAAGGTAAGTGTGTACCTTTCCCATCCTCATTTTCCTTCCCCATTTTGGCTTTGGTTACTTGTTGAATTGGGGATTCTTTGGGTCGGAGGGCTAGACCATGACCTCGGTGACTTCCAGTAGTCGGGGAGGTGTGCATTTCACTCCCACGCTTGTTTTCCAAGCTCAAAGTGAGCCACCCAAGCTACCGAGTCATTTTGACCAAATAGGGAAGTTAGGATTCCATCCATTTATTTGACATATCTCCCAAATAGCTCTATGGAAATGAGATTGATTAGGCTTATATGAAAGGTGGGAAGATCCCACAATCCCCACGGAACAATTATTGGCAATCAGACCCGATCCAGCAAAGCCCCTTGAAGTTGTTAAACTTCTGGGCAAGCCATCAACAGGACCCCACCGGTTGGGTACCTACAGCCAATGACCTTTCGAGGTGCAAATTGGCCTCTATTCAGGCCATCATCTGGACACAGTCTCCAACTGGTGACTTACAGTCGGTGAAGTTGTTGAACTATCAGTTTTGAAAGTTCTAAACATTTTTGGGGGAAACCCTATAGGACCCCCAACAGTACTTTTGACACAAATTAATGCCCATTTACCCTAGCAACTAGGACATAGACTATCACAATTTGGTGAGGCTAAGCGAGGTTTGAATCGGGTATTTAACTTGAGAAGTTTCACTCGCCTGATTGATAGACAAGGTGAGTGGTGGTCTAACTTTCTGTTGAAGTGTTTTAACCTTATAGAATGATATGCATGCCATATAAATTATGTTTAGTCAACTATTTGTATGATATATTTGAACTATATTATGTGTTTTATTGAATTTAAATTGTATATATGATTTTGACTGTATGATGGGATTTGTTGTGGCTGAGGTGGATTCTAGTACCATGAATGTTGTGTGGATGATTGCATTATGTATTGGGTTTGCATTAGATTTAGTTATGGAAATGGATGCATATGAGGCAAATGGTAATTTCAGTACCATGTTTGCCATGGTCATACTAGGAAATGGGTGCACAGTGTAGCTGATGTTAATTCTAGTACTGTGTATCCCATACTAAAATGTATCTATTCTAGATAAGCTTAGATATGGATGGGATGTGGCCGAAGGTGATTCTAGTATTGTATTCCATACTACATGTATCTTTGTTGAAGGCATATAGCATATTGGAGTTAGGTTTCATTCCCTATGCTATGATCCCTTGCCAATAAGGGTTAAGGTGTTAGATAACCCAACTGTGGTATGCTCGATGAACCCTTCTGGAATGCCACTTTCATGGGACGATGTGATTATTGTCAAAGGAGAAAACTATTCTGGTGTGGCCGATGTTAATTTCAATGCCATGACTATTAGGAGAGGGTTATCAGGGCTTTGCTAGGTGACCAATGTGTAATTTCTTAAAACGTGGATACAACCTAATGCGTTGTGGTATTATGAACCCAATGTAGTTGTATGTTAGGTTTTTAAGTAAAATGAATTGCATCATTCTCACTTCATGTCCTATGTGTGTGCTTTTATGAATCCCATCCCTCACTGAGGTAGTTGGAGCTCACACCACATGTGTCTTGCTTTATAGATGATGATGCAAGTACCATCATGCCACTGGGCAGTGACACATCCTCTTCGACGGTTGAGTATGACAGTGACTGGTGGACACCAAAGCCTAAGGAGTATGATCCTAATTATGCTTGTGATAATTGTGCATATGCTGTACCCCGAGCCGAGAGTGGGCAGCTATCTTCTTCAATGTCATATTTTTTATTGAAATTTTGTGGGATATTATACTTATGTTTTGCTAAATGTGGTGAAGAGTAAACTGGTTATGTAATAATATGAACACTAGGATAGCCTAGTGGTGGTAGCTTCGGCTTGTGGAACCGGTACCCAGGGAAGGAGATCGTGGGATCAAACCCTGTCGTACGTGTTGTGTGAGTGTGTGTGTGTGTATTTTCTTATTTATTAGGTACCCACCCGTGAGTTGTCTAGATGGCTAGGGCGAACTGGGGATTGTGTGAATTAGGCGCATGGTCTCAGGTTCAATTCCCCATCTGTACATCTGCGATTTAAGTGGAGATCATGGCAGTGGGTTGTTATGCTAGTCTCCCGGAGGATTAGTCGAGGTGCGTGTAAGCTGGCTTGGACGCCTTGGTTAACAAAAAAAAAAAATTATGTAATACATACTTAACATTAGTTCTTCCTCAAATTGATTTACATGATTCCACTTATATTTGTACTCTTAGTCCAACTGCTATTATTTTATATAGTTTAGTTATAATGTGGTTATAATGGTTAAGGTACTGCTATTAGAGATCTTAGTAGAGATATAAGACGCTTACTTATTCACACCACTGGTATCCTAGCGGGAGCGGCATGTGACAAACACCCTTCATAAACTTGTATGGGGTTAAGTCTTCTTCCCTTTCATTTTTACGCTTTGCATTCCAAAATTTGTGCTCTTCATTATCATACTTTTACTATGCAAAACTCACTGCTGTCCCTAGTAGGGCACCAATGAAGTGCAATCATTTATATAATTTTTCATAAGGATTTTCCCAAAGGTTCCTTCTTCAAAGTTTTATATTAAGTCATGACTTATCTACTGTGAAATTTATATATTTTTTTTTATTTTACTATTTTTCTCGGATTTAGTTCCTTGATGATTTGTGTAAAGTTGAGATTTATCTTCAATGGAATTTTGTATTGTAGACTTGCTAAAGGTGTTTTCCTTTTGTGATTTGTGATACTTTGCTCTTTAAAAATTATTCATCTTGATGTCTTATATCTAAAATTAATTTCTTGGATTTTTCAATTTTTTATTTCAATTTTTATCGATGGTTTTCTCGCATCCATTACCTTTTCTTTACAGTATACTCGCACTGTTGCATTCTCTTTTTAATTCAATAATATTTCAATTTTTTCAATATGCGTATGGTGGTTTTACTCCATGACCCTCATTCCGATGTCCATGTTGTCATGATACCATGCTTCATGAGATGAATTCGAGGGCTAATTTCATTTATATGCTACCATGCTTCATGAGATGTTTGTTTTACATTCCACTAATCGTGTAGAGCAGTTTTGGATACAGGTATTTGGATTTAAACTTTACCCTATGCTAGTGGCCATTTTTATTTTCAATTAGTGTGTGATAATGGTATTTTGTATGTACTTAAACCTAGATGGCCCATTCAATAACATGTGTAAAGACTTACGGTTGAAGTCTTTAAAAGAGTTGGACTATTAGCATACAGATTGGCATTATCCCAACATTTGAGGGCATTCATGAGTTGTTCCATTTGTCCATTTTGAGAAAGTACATTCCTGAATCGACACATGTCTTGGATCACGAGCCACATGAACTTGATGATAACAAGACTTATTAAGAACAAGCTGAAGAGAACCTTCACCACAAGGACCACAACTTCCGTAATCGTACTATCTCCTTCGTTAAGCATGGTGGAGGAATCACATAGAGCAGGAGGCATCTTGGGAGCATAAAGAAGTACCCTCAATTATTTGGCTTGCTTGTATGTTGAATTTCAAAGATGAAATTTCTTATAAGGTGGTGGTAATGTTACACTCATGCCCAAATATGATATAATTTGAACTTTTCCTAATAGGTGATGCATCGAAGATTTTCAGTATCAGTGACTTATGGACTGCAATAGTCTACTATTTGGAGGGACAAGGCGACCCTTCATGCTTCTATAAATGTTGCAAAGAGAACAGGAAGAGATACCTAAACAAGCTTTCGGAGGTTTGGTATTAAGTAACCTAATCCCCTTGCTCTAACGTAGTATGCATATAAAATATCATCATTTAGCTACACACAAACCCCTAGAAAAAACCTTGAAGTAGATAAAGAGGTGGAAGAATTTTGTTTTAATAGTAGGAAAATGATCATTCGGTAGATCCCATAGGTGGCATCAACTGGTGGATCTGTCTGTCCCCAATTGCATTCACATACTATGGGACCTACTGATTTAGGAATTGACCCTTCTACCCTTGTCCCCACACAATATGGGATCCACCTACCACTTCATATATCTTGTGAGCTCAAGGTGATGGATCCCCATAGCCTGATGAGTGCACTAAACCCTTTTGGCAAAATCTCATTGGGCAGGAAAATAGACCTCAGTGGTCCTAAGCTATAAATAGAAATGAGCCTTATAAAACACATTTTTTTTTTTTACTGATCTAAAAAATAAAGAACATGGGAGGAAGAGAAAGGAGGAGAAAAGGAGAAGAAGAGGGAGAAGAAGAAGGAAGAGGAGGAGAAGCATTTGGGCATCCCCCTTTGCTACCAACTCTTCACCAGGTAAGGGAACTCACCTTGACTCTCTCCCCTCATTTTGGATTCAGGCAGACCTAGGTTTGGGAATTTTTGTTGGTTTGTTGGTTGGCACCTCAACCCCAAGACTGTAGCTACCAAGGCTTGAGTGCATTGCACCCCTTATGCACTCCCCAACCAATAGAAGGTGTTGCCCAAGGTGTGGAAACACTAATAGGTCAAACCTAGTTTTAGGGTATCGATTAAAAAGATTTGAAGTTACTTATGTTATGTATGGTGAAAATATGATCAACTAGACTCAAAAGGAAAGGTAGCCCTCTACAAACCTTACGAAGCCAAAATGGCTATAGGTTGGAGGTGTTTAAATCAAAGCTGAAGAGCAGCTTTTGAACTTCCACTAGTAGATCCTACGAATAGATCACCCATGTACCGGTGACATTTACTAGCAGATGATTCGAAGAAATGAAGCCTTTGTTTATGTCACCGGTAGATCCAACTTGCAAGTCATTATTGACCAGTGACATCTATCGATGGGTTGTCTAACAGAAAATAAGCCTTTGTTAGGTCACCAGTAGATATAACCATGTCACTATCGACTGGTGAAAGCTACCGGTGGATGGTCTGATAAAAATTCTAAAAGTTAGCTTCTGTATTGGTCACCTATTGCTCAATGATCTATCGGTAGCATCAACCGGTGGGTCCTATAGTACTATAATTAAGCCATTTTTGGGACTTTTACGTGACCTTCTTGGGAAATCCTTTAATGCACTTTTTAATACATATTTACACATGTAATTAGATCATAGACAATCACTTTCAGTGAGGTCTAACAAGGTTCATTTAGGCGTCAGATTCTACTAATTCTTCATCAAGTCACCAATACTAGGTGAGTGGGTGGTCTAACTTTCTTGTAAGGAGTGTTTCAAACAATAGAATTTTTTTATGTTGCATTTTACATGTGTCTTATATTTAATAACTTCATGTATGCATAAGTTATCTTGTTTATGTATGTTTTAATACAAAATTTCCATAGTTGTATATTGTGCGTGAAAAGGTGAGATCTGGTGTGGCCAAGGGGAATTCTAGACCATGATCGCTACATTAGTGCATTTAGTATACATAATGTGTGCATCGAAGCTAATATTGGAAATGGTTGAGGTGTGGCCGATGGATGATTTCAATAACGTATGCACCATACTCGGAAATGGGTTGAGGTGTGGCCAATGGATGATTTGGTACCATATTCATTATAGTAAAAATATCATTATGCAAGGTCATGTATATTACTTGTGGTTAGAATAAATTACCCAGTTCTACGACCCTTGCCAACAGAGGGTTAGGTGTTGGATAACCCATAGTGGTGGATCTGATGAGAGTTTCCATAATACCACTTCTGCAATACAATGTTATTATTACTGAAGGTAGACCAAGCCCAAGTGATTGATGGATGATTCTGAGACTGTGGCGCTAGGATAGGGTTACCAAGATTTTTTGGGTGACCAAGGGCACATTCCAGGATCGGCAAACTCTTATTAGTAACTAGGGTTTGTATCGCTAGGTAACTGATGGATGATTTCAGGACTAGGGATACTTCTTAATCTGTTGTAGTAACACTATATCCCAAGACTTATTTGTTTTCTAGGTGGTTAATAAAATGAACTGTATTATGTACCATATCATAGACTATATGTATTTGCTTGGAATCCCCTCATTGAACTTAGTGAAGCTCACATCACGTGTGTATCCCTTTTTAGATGATGATGCAGGTACAGTGGTACCAATGAGTAGCACCACTTTCTCTTCTATGGCCGAGTACAATGGGAAATGATAGAGTTCAAAGGCTGAGGAGTATGATGTAGGTTATGTTTTTGATGATTGTGCTTAAAGTGTGCCATGACTGGGGATGCGTTGTTCCGTATCATTACTTTTGTTTTGAGATGAATGTATTTCGAATATTATCAATTATGTCTTGAGATGTTATTTTGACATATTAAACTTGTTTATTATATTATTATCACTAACTAGATCACCAGTGCAAGAATTAATGTTATATATCTTTATTGTTTCGCTGCTCTGATTTTATTATGATTCTTGATTGCGGATTATGAGTATAAGGTACTACTTCTGAGAGTATGGCAAGTCAATTAGGATGACGGTAAGCATCCTAGTCACATCTCTGGTATCTCTAGGAAAGGGTGTGACAAGTATTATGTTGTAGACTCAGGTTATGCAAGTCAACTTAGGTAATTAACTAAGTTGACTTATGAGTGTAAGGTACTACTTCTCTTGATTGTGGATTATGAGTGTAAGGTACTACTTCTGAGGGTATGACAAGTCGATTAGGATGACGGTAAGCATCCTAGTCACATCTCTGGTATCTCAAGGATTGGGTGTGACAAGTATTATGTTGTGGACTCAGGTTATGCAAGTCAACTTGGGTAATTAACACCAATTCAAGATAAATATATCTCTTACTGGATTTTAAAAGGAAGAGAAGGGTTGCAAGAATGGTGGAGGAGTTGTTCAACTATAGATATTCCTCTTTGCAAAATGTTATTAAAAGAACCTTTGGCAGATTGAAAAGTAGATTCTAAATTTTAAGATGAATAAAGGCTTAATGTATCGAAGACCAAACCTCCATCGTACTGACATGTTGTGGACTTCATAACTATATCAAAGAATAAAAAAATGAAGATGAGTTATTCAATGAGTATGGTTATGATCGACCAACAAATGATCCACTAAATCTCAATCATCAACCTTTTGATACTTCTACTGCAACTACAAGTTAGAAGGAAGGGGCAAGACAGATGGTTGTAGTACCAATAAATATTGCAATCAATTGACTATATCTATAGGGATGCCTTTGATTTCAATGATGGATTTTGATTTTTTTTTTTTTTTCAAATTTAACTTTATATCAGTTGTTGGATTCTGTTAAGTACTGTGAGTTTACACGATGGTTGTGTTTGAACTTAAATATAGACATTCCTTATATATTCTGTATTCATTATGATGTGAACTTTACAATGCATTGTGTGATAGATTCAACAACAAAAGGTTCAAATCTTGGTAGACTACTTCAAATGTCCAAACCATATTTATTTTTCTTGTGGGTGGACGAGTTGAGATTGTGAATGTGGAATAGGGCAATGTAAGGTACAAGTAACAAAAATAGAAGCAAACCCAGGTCGAAGATTCCGGTGTTGCCCACAATCAATTGAGGTATAACTACTACACCAACTTGTGCATTGTTATGACATTGACCAACACTATTGTACTTTATACAATAATGGATTTTATATGTATGTGGCCTATAGGTTAAAAACCCTTGTAGATTTTTCAAACTCGTAGATGATGAAAATTAGTTGCTCTAATACCAAATATATCCACTTTCAACTGATTATGCGGGAACTACGATGTTTGAAGCTCCTTCACCTTCATCTGATTTTGTCGAGGAAAATTTACAAAGAGTAATTCAAGGTGAGAAGAAAATATGTTAAAATGATAGATTCAAAACTCAAAGGAGAAGACAAGAATATTTAAAGATATGTTGCGACTATTAACAAGCTGGACTTAAACAAATGAGGAAACTAGAACCCCGTCATGTTGGTTTGCAATCTATTTGTTTAGACTTACGTTTACAATTTGACAAATGGATTGTAGTAACTAATATAATGGCATGCATAACTTTCTTAGCTAAATTACATATTTAGGTAAATATATTTCAACTGTTACATTTAAGAAAACTTGA
Source organism: Macadamia integrifolia (assembly GCF_013358625.1). Lineage (NCBI taxonomy): Eukaryota > Viridiplantae > Streptophyta > Magnoliopsida > Proteales > Proteaceae > Macadamia > Macadamia integrifolia. The sequence continues at coordinate 401,871 of NW_024869937.1, forward strand.
GGTTGTAATATAGTGTTCATGATTTTGATTTATGTCCTAATTGAAAGATTGTGTCAATTACATAAGTAGTAGGGTTATAGTGTTAATGGCAATTCTGCAATTAATTATAGTAGCATTAGAATCCGTTTCCACAAACAGGTTATATCAAACGCCATATTGTTCCAAATGTCTTTCGGAAATGTTTTCGGGAACAAGTTTACCAAACGCTTTTGAATATCCGAAAAAATAAAAAAACTGTTTCTCAGCACAAACCAGAAAAAAAAAAAATCTGTTTCTAAAGTTTCTTGGTGTAGAAATAATAGAAAGTTATCAAACGATGACATTGTAATGTTTTTGGAAACATATTTTTCTGTGCCAAGAAAAAAAAAATGGCCCCAAAACTATTTGACAAATCAGTTTCGTTTCACCCATTTCTTGAAACATAAATTAAATTTTATAGGTATCTATGTTTCAAGAAACAATTTTAATGAAACAAGTCAAACTTGTTTTTCCTTTTTTTGAAACAATTGGAAGGGGAAAAAGGGGGAGATAGCTTGATTAAAAACTCGACTCCCAGCTTCTTTAGGAGAGCTACTCAAAAAAGCTTGTCTCCTCTCATTATTTCACAAGCTCCTCCTCCATTGTCTCACAGGCTCCTCCTCCTCCAAGCTCGCAAGCTTCTTGCAAGGCACCGTCTCAGTGTCTTTCCATCTCCAATACCTCTCATCTTAAAGAGCTATGGTGATCTAAAGTAGGTGAACCAGCCCATCTCGCCTGGAGGTCTGCTTTCCAATTTTCTCAATTCTTTACTCATTGTAGGTAATCCAAAGAAAGCAAATATTTCTTCTTCTTCTTCTTTAGTTGGAGGCAACGACAATCAGAGAAAATCAAAGTCAACGCAGGCATCGAGGTCTTGTTTGAGCAAAACCTGAACTTTGAGTGGGTAATTGAGTAATGGCGATTGGAATCAAACGATACCACAAAGAGCTACCAGTGTACGAAACAACTCATCTCTGTACGAATTACGCAATCGCTAATGCTTTGACATTGCAGTTCTTAGAGAGGGGAGGAAAGGTGAAATTGGAAAGAAAATGAGGAAAATATGTGTGCAAAAAAGAAATTTCCATAAACATTTTATCAAAAGTGAAAATATCCGTTTATGGAGACAGAAACAGGGAAAACCGCTTCTGTTGTTTCTAGACACATAAACAACATAAATGTTGTCAAAGGGTCCCTTAGTTGATTCTATCTAGGTTTCGATAAAGTTGAACCTGTTTTGATCTAGTATCAGGCTAAATTGAAAAAATCATTAAGAAAAGTTTCAATATTTTACATATATACTTAAAAAATAATTGAAAACATAGTTTCTTTATAATTTATTGGATTTTCCAGATATCGATTTGGTTTTGGGTTCGATCCTTATTTCGATTTATTATCAGTATTATTAAAATGCAGCCGATTTCAATTTATTTATTTATTTAATTTGGGATTGATCAATTTATATATATATATATATATATTCTATCGTACTAAGTGTCACTATCAATGGTCAGTCTATTGGGTGCTAGTAGGGCCAATGGCCACCTACTCTTACACACACACACACACACACCTGGATATGACAGGAATCTAGGTCCATTCTCCTTTTAATTTTCAAAAAAAAAAAAGTGCGGAAAGTCATTGTGCACTAGTAATGGCCTTTTTTTTTTTTTTTTTTTTTTTTTTTTTTTTATTTTTTTTTGCAGCAGGAGCAGCTACTTCAGATTCGTTTTAAATACAACAAACAGGTGAAATTACATTTTGACATCGCGGGTATTTTAGGTACTAAACATAAGTTACAACAATTTTGTATAAGGTAACATCTAGGCAAACCCATTTTTAGTTGTCTAAAACATCCAGTACGATAAAGAAATGATTGATCAAAGTAAATATATATAAGCACTTCCATAACTTTCAATGAAAACGTAAACGAAATAAGAATCTTTAGCATTAATTAGAAGTTATAAATTTCGTTACAAATTATCTTGTCTCGATCACTTTCTTGTCCCTATCCATTTTCATCCCATAAACAACTCTTCGCTGATTCTAAACATGAGAGAGAGATAAAATGGATTGATGTCACTCTCTCTCTCTCTCTCTCTTATAGATGGGAAAAATGAGCAACAAGGGACCATCACCAAACGATGTTAGGTTTGGATTTTTTTTAGATTTCTGTCACTCCTATTTTTTACTTATATTTAGTCATTTTTCTTTTTTTATTTCTCCATAGAAATAAATCTTCATATCTCTCTCTCTCTCTCTCTCTCTCTCTCTCTCTTACCCCATGTCTAAGAAACCCTAACTGTGGTACATGTTTGGTGATGGAAGGCAGATGGAAAAGCATAGGAGCTTTTGTCTTTGGTAGGTAAGTAGAGGACTCTTTTGTCAATAGTAGTATTTCCTGATTGATGCACCTTGAAGATTCTGGTATCTAAGTGTGTATCAGTGAATTATACTTCTTGGTTGAGTACATGTAATAACATGCATAGACGTTAACTTGAAGGGGTGAGTCCATTTGAGAACATATACATTTGGTTCTAGCTAAATAGTGTAGGGTTTGTTTTGTTTAATTGAGGTACAAGATTCAATTCTCTTGCATCTCTATAATTGGAAGGATTTATATTTTTTTCTTATATATCAATCACCTATAATAGGTGGACAGATTTCTTATCTTTTAAAATTTTTTAATTCGAATTTGCTTTCTATTAAGGAAAGATTTAATGACAACCCCATCATACCCACCAAAAGTCTATTCTTTTTTTTTTTGTTTACAACACCAAAAATCCTTAGTGAAGATATTAGGTTATTTAGCTAGAAAGGAAGAAATTGGAGAGCGAAGGGGAAAGCATGTGCTAGTAATTTTTTGGTCATATAATTGTTGGCAATAAGTCTGATGTGTTTTGACTGAGCCTCATAGTTGTTGGTGAGAGTGGCGTGGTGTTGAGGGCTTAATGACATGTACAGGGGCAGTTTGGTATTTGTGTTCAGCTCATTATGGTAGGGCAATATAGCAAATTCAATAGTTGATGGCATCACAGGGATAAAAAGGTCATTTCCAGTGTTTTGGATCCATTTCATTGGGCGTTAATCACGTGACACGTGGTAGTGTCCACGTGACACAGATGAGATGGCTGCACAACTTGCGGCTAGTAGGCCACTATAGTGCAACAAGACATGGCCAATGGCAGTCATGCCTGTACATAGGTGTGGCGCAACCCCAAAGCAACGGAAGGTCAAGGCAGCAAAGCCCTATGGCTAGTAGGCCCCCACACGGCACACCCATCTCGGGTGCGGCCACTCAACCACTGCCCGCCCATGCACATGCAACAAAATACCATGAGAGATCCCCGCTCATGCAAGCCTTGAGGCTGGAGCCTTGCGGTTCTTTTCCTCGAATTTGGCTAATATGCGGTGGCACACGAGGCACTTGACCGATTTCCCCTGAGAAGTGCAAAAGAACCATGCTCTCTAGAATCATTTGTGTTACAGGGGTATGGATTTGAATATTTTATACTTAATTACATTCAATAATTTATATAAATATCAATTTATATGTTATTCTATCAAAATAATAAATTTTTTTATAAACGGTCGGGCTAGTAGGTTAGGTCAACTTGGGCTTTTAAACTTGTTGGGTTAGTCAAGTGTCCATCGAGTGATACCCTGGTTCATTCTAACATACATTCTATTGTCCAGGGAAAGAATTGGAAGAGAAGAAGACTTCAGTGGGTTGGTTCGCAGTGGGGAATGCCTGGAGGGCAGAGATGACCCGACCTATCAATGCTCAGCCCGCCAGCACTACTAGAAATTTTTCCAGGAAACATGGGCAAAAAGGTAAGACTGCAATTTGGCTGTACTGTGGGACTTGGACAGAAGAGTGGACCATAGATTTGAGCTGAACAGCAGCCACCGACAGGTCCCAACCAGTTGGCTGGTGGTGCTAACCTGGCCAAACATTTTCCACTTGGTTGCTGTTGGGCCCACCTCTCTACAACCCAGCCAGCAATGGGACCCACATAGAGTTATTAATAATTAAAGTAATGGGTTAATTTTTAGGGTCCATCCAAACAAACCCTAAGGTCTCTTTTCTGCTGGACTATAAATACTTAATAATAGCCCTAAATCTCATTAAGCTCTGCTGTTACTGCTAAGAAGCAAGAGGAAGAAGAAGGAAAAGAGAAGAAAAAGAAGAAAAGAGAAGGAAAAGAGGGAAGAAGAAGAAGTGGAAGCAGAGCTCATGTACCTTAGGCAACTACTGGACATCCCTACACTCAGGTAAGTCCTACTTCTGTAATGATTTGACGAATTCGGGTAGCTTAATAGGATTAATAGGTTAGGGTTAGGGAATTCATAGACTTAGTAACTGAAATTGAGTTCCTAACTATTGAACTCAATACCCTATAGAGGAAACCCTAATTGTTATTGGGTTTAGGGACTCAATTTGAAGTAAATCTACACCTATGAACCCTAGACATAGGGCTTTCAATGTTCAAGTGAAATTCATGCAAACTAGGACTAAATTAAGGTTCTATATGGTCAGGATTCTGCAGCAGAGTGGAGGTGGAATTTTATTTGGTTTTAGATTTGGGAACTGGGAATAATTCATCTAAATTCTTCCCTGTAACCCATTATTGGACTTAATTGGAATTGGAATTGAAATGTTGTTACTGTATTCCACTCAATTGACTCTAATTGGGTGATGAATCTTGGGGAAAATGGGTTCAACCCTTCAACTTACCCAATTCAAGTTTAATTCTGAAATTTTTTTAGGCATTGGGTGTATTAACCTAGGTTCAACTAATTGAATCCTAAAATGGGACAATTAGGAAACCCACACACCCACATGACTCTATTTTATCTATGTTAAACAATAGCATACGAATGGGAGTCCAATTTTGAACCTGGAGAATTCAGTAATAGAGTTGGCAATACTAAACACTCTGCAAACAGGCACCAGTATATGCGAGCGGCCGGCCGGTGGGTATAAAATTGACCTGCTGGTGGGAGTTTTAGTACCCCACTTGTCCCTTACTTCTACTGTGGATACCTCATCCATATATGGGACCTCCCTATGTTTAATTTATGACGATGGTCCTACTAGGAAGGAGTACTCTGATGGGGGAGACTGTGTAGTAAACTAAGTGTGAAAAGGGGTCCTAGGACATGAGATCTAGAATTTGCAAATATGTTTATTTATTAATATAAATATCTACGTCATAAAATTAGCCTAAATCATCGATGAGGATACGAAACCTGATCTTGGGAATTTACCGCACCAGTGATTTGGGTATCAAGGTGAGTGGGTGTTGATCCTTAATTTATAGAATGTTTATATTTTATTTTCTGCATGTTATACATGCATGATGAATGGTTTCATTTTTTTGTGTTACTATTATTATAATCTATTGACTGAGATATTTGGAAATGGATAATGTGGACGTAAGACAGGTAAGACGGGACACGGGAGGGTCAAAAGATGAATTTTGGAACAGTGTGTCTAATGTTTGTATTATGCGTATGATTGATGGATGGATTATATCATATAAAAGGTTTGTAGGCTAGGACTTATCATAACAAGTTCTACAACCCCTTGTCAGTAGGGGTGAGGTACTGACTAATTTCATTACGTGGTTGTCTGATCAGCAATGCACTTTTGGGGTACAACGTACTGTACCTAGTGACAAATTGCAATAGGTACGACATATTGTACATTGGACTTCTGAGGTTATTAACTTAGGGGTTGGTTGGGGGAAGAGGTTCTTCCCAAGACTGTTGATTTCTACCTAGAACTAGCTTGTACTTCTAGAGCCTGATGTACTAGGGACGAGATACCACCAACGTTGCGTAGCACTAAAATCACTATTATGGACCTAGTAATGGAATATAAAGTAGTGTAGCCAAATGAACTCATGAACATCATAAAAGATGTGGAGCATGCATTGCATCATTTGTATCGTATTTGCTTTCTTGCCCCCACCCATCATTGAGCATGTGGAGTTCACCCCATTTATTTATACTCTTTTTAGATGGAGAGGCTATTGAGTTGCCAGGTACTAATGTTGATCCTTCGGGAGTTGCATTGGACCCTTTGGCAGTTATTCTAGATGCCAAGGCAGAGCATGGACCTTACTATGGGTGTGATGATTGTGACTTTGGAGGCTAGAGTTATTGAGTGCCTCTAGATTGTCTTTTGTGTTATAATTATGTAAATATTCCACTATTGTATTATATACTCTGATGAGTGATGAATATGTATACTTTGGAGATCGATTGTAATTCACCTTTTTGAGTGTAATATATGATCTCTATCATTTAGTGGACATTGGACTTATATATTTGATTTGTTATGTACATGATTTTAGTTATCTTGTGGTATTTGTGGTTGTTAGTTCCTCGCTTTGTGATCCTGGAGAGTCAAGTTGACAAGATACGGTAAGGTGTCCAGGGTCGCATGCCTTTGCTAGATAAAGCAGTGACAGGGTGGTATCAGAGCAATTGAGCTTGGACTGACTCACAAACACACAGATTATAGGTTTTTGCCAATGTCATAAGAATTATAATTAAAAGCTTCAAGATAAAGCATAAGTTTTAGAATATGCCCTAGGAGACTAGCCTAGGTATTAAAGTCGTTCACTAAAAATAGTGAAAGAGAATAAAAGGTGTATTTAGTTGGAAAATAAAAGAAACAAAGATGATAAAACAAATAATTGAAATATATAGTATTATGTTTTTCAAAGATACGTTATATATGTCAATTGAGCATGTTGTGTGATCAATTATATGCTGAGATATATATTGAGCTATTTGGGAATTTAATCATTTATTTATTCTATAAGAAAATTTCCAAAAACTTCAAATTGTGCTCAACCTCAGAATGATCCACAACAAAGAAAGAGAGGCCGAGTTAAAAGAGCCAATCCTAACCCTCTAATTGAGGTAGAAGCTGAGAGTGGAACTACGTATAGGATAGCATATCCTGAATCATTAGTGATGTAGGCCCAGCCAACATATGAAAAAGTCCAACCTAAGGTCTAGCATTTAGGTTTGATCCATAATGCAAATAAAGTCATTGATTAACCGAATTTAGAAATGAGAAAAAAAAATGAAAATGGATAGATTGGGTTGAAATGCAACCCTTCTAGTCTGATTGAAAGCTCAATCTCTTCAAGGATGGTTGTAACACACCTTGGTTTCATAAGAGGAACTCTTCAAGGTTCACAAGGAACTTGGAGCAACTTTGAAAATTTATTTGATTCAATTGTATTGTGTCCTTACAACTCAAAATGTGTCCTCTTTGTATAGGACTACAACATTTAACCAATGAGACTAAAACTATCTTTTAGACTTTCAACTTGTGACATGGACTAATCACAAAATACATAGAAAAATAAAAACTCGATAGAAAATCTAAAAATAGAAAAAGTAGTTAAGGTCTTCCATTTGTTGAAGTCTCCGATGCCTTGATGCAAGAGTTGAGATCTTCTAATGTATTGATGCAAGCTTTAAGTTTGTATTTTTCAATGTTAGCTCAAATGCCAAAATTGAGCTCACAAGTTGAAGAGTCAAAGGAGTTGAGGTGAAAATCCACTAAGGATGTGAAGGATGGAATGAAACTTCTTCAAGGTTTCAAAGGAATATTTCAATTGGAGAACCACAATTTGATTAATCAAATTCAGTTAAAAATTATGGATCAAACCTAAATGCTAGGCCTTAAGCTGGACTTCTTCATATGTTGGTCGGGCCTGCATCAATTAGTTGTACCTTTGCAATACATGTACCACCTCCTACCCCACCAATGATAATAGCTCAAGATGTGGCTGCCATTGTCATAAATATGAGACAAGGATTCCAGCAGAGTATCCAACAGAGTATGCAACAACAGAAGAGACAAGTGCAACAATAGTATAGGAAAATGATGAAAGAATTTGCTACTGCTATTCGTGCCAGAGATCCACTATTGTCACCTACTCCTGTGGCACCACCTGCATTCACATCACTTGCCCTTCCTATTCCTCCTATTGCACTAGTGCTTGGAACACCACTAATGTAATAGACTCTAGAAACACATCCAGTTGTATAGGTGTTGACTGATACCACTAAATTGATGGAGAAATTTTAAAAGTATTGGCCTCTTTATTTCAATGGTGTACCTCAGGATCCATTAGCACCTTCTAAATGGATAGAAGGAGTGGAGAAGGATTTACAGTATTGGGATGTACAGATGAGTAGAAAATCCTACGTGCCAGTTATCAACTGCAACATGAAGCTCATGCATGGTGGAGAGCTACCGAACCTAAACTGTTGGCCACACATCTTATCCCCACCTAGGAGCTGTTTGTAGAAATTTTCTTTGGGAACACTTTTCCTATGAGTGATAAAGACAAAAAGGAGGAAGAATTTATGGCTTTGACACAGGGGCCAAAGTTAGTTCTAATATATCAATAGCAATTTGAAGCTTTATATTATCTTGCACCAGCGCACATGAAAATGACAGGGCAAAGGCTAAAAAATTGAGAAGGGTCTAAATGCTAGTATTGGGGCTATGCTAATTGCTCATCAATTCCACACTTATGCAGAAATAGTACAGAAAAAAAATCCAATTAAAGATAAGTAAAGGGAAAATTATCAAGTCCAGGCAGCCAAGAAAGCAAGGACAATGATTGGTTGAAGAGGTTATGGAAGACTAGTGAGGGGAGCTACATCTACCTCCTCTGTACTTGGGAAATTTGAAGCAATCCAAGCATCGTCACAGCCCCGGCCAGGAGCAATGATAGCCCATCCTGTAGCTTTGAGATATTATGTACGTAATCAACTGGGTCATTTTCTAGATATTGTCCCCAAAGGAAACCGGAAGAACCTCATGTGACATCTTCAACACCAGCAATAAGGAAACCACCAATGCAAGGAAAAGTATTTGCCTTATTAGTAGAAGAAGTAGAGACCACTACAGGAGTTGTCACAGGTACATTGTTGATTTCCATGATGCGTGTACATGTGTTATTTGATTCTGGTGCATCTCACTCCTCCGTGTCATCAAAATTTGCTACAAATTTGGGTATGAAACTGAAAAACTTGGCACATAAGTTAATGATTAATACACGTACTGGTTGTATTGTGGACCTAGAAGATGTGTATGAACCCTGTTTGACTCAAGTATGTGGCCAGAAGATGATAGCTCATTTGTTATGGCTAGATATGAAAGATTTTGATGTAATCCTAGGAATGGATCTTTTTAGCTTACAGAGCTTGTCTCTTATGTGCACAAAATAGTCTTCAAACCTTGTGATGGGGATGAACTTACTTTTCAGGAACATAAAGCAAATAAAGCAAGAAAATTGATATTTCTTCTAGTCAAGTTCAGAAATGGCTTGATTAAGGTTGCAAAGCATACCTAGCTTACACAATGGATACTACAAAGAAAGCTACATCATTAGAGGAATTAGAAGTAATAAAAGAATTCCCTGATGTATTTCTTGAAGAATTATGTAATGTGCCTACGAATCGAGAAATAGAGTTTTGTATTGATTTGATACTAGGAGTTGCACATGTATCTAAGGCTCTATACCGGATGGTACCTTCAGAATGGAAGGATTTGAAAGAGAAATTACATGACCTGTTGAAAAAAGAATTAATTAGACCCACTGTATCTCCTTGGGGAGCCCCAGTCTTATTTGTGAAGAAGAAAGATGGTTGTATGCAGATGTGTATTGATTATTGGGAATTGAACAAGTTAACTATTAGGAATTGATATTCATTACCTCGTATTGATGATCTTTTGATCAGTTGCAAGGTGCCGCCACATTTTCCAAGATTGATTTGAGGTCTGGATATCATCAGTTGAAAATAAAAAAGGTGACATACAGAAGACAGCCTTGGGCACTATGAATTTGTGGTTATGCCTTTTGGGTTGACTAATGCACCAACAACTTTTATGAGGTTGATGAACAGGTTATTTCATGATATGTTGGATTAGTATGTAATTTTTTTATTGATGATATTTTGATTTATTCTGAGAACAAAGAAGATCATGCAATCCATTTGAGGTCTATGTTACAAAGACTAAGGGCGAAACAGTTATATGCAAAGTTCAGTAAGTGTGAATTTTGGCTTTCACATGTGATTTCCTTGGGGCATATTGTATCTACAAGAGGCATAGAATTGGACCCTAGAAAGGTTAAAGCAGTATTGGACTAGGAATCACTAACATTTTTTAGGAGGACCCAGAAAGCTTCTATAATCTTCTCATACCACCTACTGATGATGGGTTAAGGAAGATAATAAATGCTATTAATATAGGAAGACAAAAGAACCCTGTTTTTGCATTCAAAGCCGGTGTCTTATATTTCCAGAACAAGTTGTGTGTTCCAATGGATGAGAAACTATTAGAACTAATAATGAGTGAAGCTCTACTCCATATTCTGTGCATCTTGGTAGTACTAAAATGTTTAAGGATCTGAAGAAGTTATATTGGTGGTATGATATAAAGATTGAATAAATAGCAGATCATGTGGCTAAGTGTATGAACTGTCAGATGGTAAAAGCAGTAAACAAAGACCCCATGGATTTTGAAACATATTCCTGTACCAGACTGGAAGTGGGAGCATATCACTATAGATTTTGTGGTTAGACTACCAAGAACCAGGAAGGACAATGATACCATTTGGGTTATTGTTGATCGATTGACCAAGGTAGCACGCTTCATTCAAATGAATATATCTCACTCTATGGAAAAGCTAGTAGTATAGTTGTATGTTGATAATGTGGTTAGATACCATGGAGTGCCTATTAGCATTGTCTCTGATCATGACTTCCGATTTACTTCAAAATCCTATAAATGTATGCAAAAAGCAATGGCCACTAAGCTAACATTTAGCACAATTTTTCATCCATAGATAGATAGTTAGTCAGAAATAACAACCCAAATTTTAGAGGACATGTTGAGAGCCTATGCTCTGGATATGCACTACAGCTGGGATGAACATGTATCCTTGATTGAGTTTTCCTATAATAATAGTTATCAAGTAACCATTGGCATGACACCTTTTGAAGCATTGTAAGGCAAGAAGTGCAGAACTCCATTATGCTGGGCTGAAGTTGGTGAGAGTAGGATCTTGAGCCCAGAACTAATACAAGCTACATGAGATAATGTAGATCTGATCACAGAAAGAATTAGAATAGCACAATTGAGGTAGAAAATAATGCAAATAACAAAAGAATACACCTGAAGTTCAATGTGGGAGACAATCTTTTTGAAGATCTCACCAGTTAAGGGTGTAAAGGGATTTGGCAAGAAAGGAAAATTAGCCCACGATATTTGGGAGCATTTGAGATATTGGATCGAATTGGTTCAACAGCTTACAAATTAGCACTATCCCCAGAACTGGAAAAGTTTCACATTTGAGATATTGGATTGAATTGGTTTAGCCTTTGGAGGCTGGAGTTATTTAGTGCCTCAAGATTGTATTTTGTGTTGTAATTGTGCAAAATATTCCACTACTGTATTATATACTCTGATGATTGATGAATAATGACACTTTATAGGATAACCTAGAGGGAGATGAATAGCTTATCACTAGTGAATTTTGCCTCTTTTCAATTTAGAACTATATTTTGTGAATTCTTAAAATGATGTGTAATAATATGAGCAAACAATTCATAAATGATAATCAAACAAAATAGAGACAAAAAATTTGTAATGGTTCAACTCCTGGAGTCTATTCCACTCCAGTCGAGATCACCTTGAGGGTTCCACTAGTATTTTCCTTTCAACACAATAGGTGGGAAAATTTACCCTTACAAATATTTTTCAAGGATGAGATGCTCCTTTATAAAATCTCTTTAGAAGAAAAGAGGTTCTTTTGTAAAATCCTATGTACGGTCTAGACTAATACACATCTACAATGCTCAACCTAGAGTAATGCCAAAAATGCAATAAATGAGTAATTGAAATTTTTTGCCTAGGAAGGAATGTGTCAATACCCTTTGTTAAATTTAAAATGATATGAATAAATACATTTGAGTCTCCTTATGTGCTTCACTTGCTGAGAGTGAGGAGGAGATAGTTGGTGTGAAGGAAAATGAGTGAGATTGCTTTTAAATTTCGATTGGAAGTGCTTGATCTCACTAGGACTTGAGCTAGAGGATCTTGAATGTTAAATAATGATCTAAATTGAAGTAGTTGAAATATATTCAATGACGAATAGTGCTCTAAATGTAGGTATCTTAATAGTATCACTAGTGCAGTCATGTTTATGGTTGAGAATGAACTCATGGTAAGAGTTCGTCTAATTACTTAGGATGCCACTGTTTACAGATGAGATACTCTATGCATTAGCAGCCATATAAGACTTTAATCGCACCTATGCTTATGTACCCTCTCCCACTAGTATACCTGCGGTGACACTAGAATGCTTACCCGTCCTATATCTCTATCAGGATCAGGAAAAATCATAGAAATCAGATTTAGATTCTAATGCTGATTGATTATAAACTCACCAATATGCTTGTTGAACCTATAAGGTTTTAATCATGTATTTTGTTTTTGGATATGAAAACCTCATGTGATATGTGTTTGGATGTTTTAACATGTTTGTTTATGTGTTAAAAGAAAGATGAACCCAAGACTTTTAAGTTGAAATATTGATGGAAGAAATGACATGTTGATTGAAGAAAAGAATGTTGAATGGGCATCCATGAAGAAGCTACAAAATTCTGTGATAATAAAGATTAAAGAACTGAAAGTTACATCAAGTTGAAGAATCTTTCATGACATATGATTGGTTTATATTTTGATATTCATGTAACCTTGATGTTAATGCCCATAAGATGAAAAACCAAAGTAAGAATTATATAAAGGCCTAAATGCAAGAAGCTAGGAGTTTTAACTTAGAAAAATGTCTAAGTATATTATTCATGGACTTCCATATGTAAGTGAAAAACATAAAAACATTCGAGCTTAAAGAGAGATCAAAAATCAAACTAAATTATATTGTACAGACAATCATGCTTAATGTTTTGTATTTATAGATGTCTTGATGGACTTTCCATGTTTCGTGTTCATGAAACCTAATTCTATTAATTTATACAGTAATTCATTTTGGTTTATCATCTTTTTCTAGCCGATCTCAATGTATGTGTTTTTTTTTTATGGATTGCCATTTCAAGTAATGCTCCTACTGGACTTGTTATGTGAAGAAAGTTTTTGCTTCCCTATTCCATGGATTTTCGTGGAAGTACCTCCGTGATGAGGCAGAGAACTTAGCTACCAAAAGAAAAAAAATTTCTCTAAAGTCATGAATGATAACTTTCGTAGGGTTATTATGATGGACTTCAAAAAAGGGGAGGAAGATAATCATGCAGAGCCTTACGCATTCCCTCATTCCTTTTGTAGAGTTATTATGATAGACTTTAAATTCCCGCTTTTCTAATTGTCTACTATGCTACTCTGACAAAATTCCCATAAAGTCAATGGCAAGGAACACTAGACTATCTGCATTCCTATTTTTCCCTTTCCTCCAGATAATAGGGAAAAAAATATAGTGCCCCATCCAAAATTTCCAATGGTAAGGAGGTTTCCCTTCCCCCTAGGATGGGAACTGAAGTGTGTGTGATCACCGACGACCGGGTTGTTTTGGATCCTTTCAGTTGGCTCACTTGTCCTATATTTAATCACTTAAAAAGACTCCTGACAAACTTCTTCTCTGCATGGTTTTTTCTTTTCACTTTCGGACTAGTTCGCATTGTGTTTTTACATCAATAGAAAATGAAATTTTAAGAAAATAGAAATGATATATATGCTGAAAATTCATTGGAAGTTAAGTGACTTTTAAATAGAAACAATAATTGGTGGCAAATAAAGCAGGAATTGGTATGAATAATGAATAACTTACACAAAGTGGAAAGATAGATATCCAAGCATTGGGATAATATAAAAACTTTTTTTTTTTTTACAATGAGGTCATGTACCATAAATTCAGCTCATACCAAAGAATTCATTGACATAATCGGTCCCAAATGTCAATGTTAGCTGCCCTAGTTTTCCAATGTTTGCACAAGTTTCTCCCTCAATTTTCTAAAATCTTAAGTTAAATAGCAAGAAATGAAGCATCCAACTAAGGATTTTGATTGGAGCTAGTCGTCCTCTTTAATGAGTTCACAGGCACGAGCACCAAAATCACAAAATCAATTAAACACCTGTGTGTTTGTGAAAACTAAGTAAGGTGTTGTAAGTAAGGTATTAGTCTGGGTAAATACCTCGTAAACTTCCATGATTGGAAATTATCTTTTTGGCCACTAAATTAGTAGTTATATCTTAGGACTTTCAAGCAATCTGAAAATTCCTATGGCGTTTGAATCTGCATATGGATTAACCTCCTCCTACATGCAAAATCACTTCTGATTCAGTTTTTAGATGTCCACAACAAGAAATTATATACTTTACAAACTTACACTTAAACAAATGCTCTCAGCAACTTCCCCACGCACAACCAACGAGATGTTGAAGGAAATTATCTACTCAAGCCAACAAAAACACCAGTGTGTTAAATTTTCATGAACATGATTTACTATTCTCATTGAATGTCAAAAGGAATAACAATTCTGGAGGGTAACAAGAGAAGACGAATCCAAGGTCCAGATTTATATAGGGTATCTTTTATTGTTCTTTAAATTGGTTCAGTAGTGTGGATGTCTCATTCTACTGATGGCATTGTCAAAGGTGGAATTTGTGCATCTCCTTCTCTTCCTGTTGTGAGGGTAGGGTAGCTTGCTCTCCCTCATTTGATGTCTCATATTTGTTCCATTCTCTTTTTTCATATTTAATAAACATGAATTTTTAGCAAAAATAAAGAGAAGATGAATCCATAGAATATTATTATTGATTAAACAAAAGCAAAAGGTTAATAGGAGTCTATAATTCTTCGATAAAATGCCTATTTGAAATCAAAAATTGCTTTCAGGAAAGGTAGGGTATTTGATATCTCAAGATGGTGATTCTATGGCCTTTTTTTTTTTAATGAAATATTTAAAGTGAAAAGAGGTTAAAATATATATTTTTTAATACTTGAAGGAAATAGAGAGAAAAATAGACAATTTAGATAATCTACATTGCATCCAAATGGAATGAATGGAGAAGAGTAAAAGAGGAAGCTATGGTGGTAAGCTGTCATATGAAATTGTAAACTTAAAGAAACCAAAAATTTTAAATGATAAAACATTCAGAAAATCTTGTTGTAACCAAGGTTGGTGAGAAAGAGTCATAACCTTACTTTTTTGGCCCTTTGAGTATAGTACACTTTTTTTCAACAAGGGTATATCTTGTCATTTCACATGCTACAAAAAAATATGCCTCTTTTAATAATGACATAATGACAAGTCGCTTTAAAAGAAAAAAAAAACTCTTTATTACCCCTACATTAAATAACTTCTGGGAATAAGACAAGGGATAATCAAAAGGAGTTTACAACTTCTCACTCACCATTTTGATGACCACAAGATGCACCCTAAAATATTACCCAATCAAATTGTAAGGAAACTTAGTGAACATTGGTAAACACTAATTTTTCAATGTTTAAATTGAGATACTTGAAAGACTGTCAACCACAAGATAATGGTATCTCCATAAGTGATATAATGACTCTTAATGGGGGATACCTAAATCAGTGCATACAATTTTGTCCCGAAATGATATACATATACAAAGTGGAAAATTATTAGACGATGAACTGAAAATAACCAAATATATAACATCTGAATATTCAAATTTATTTCAGCCAATCAAACTATGATTATATATAAGTTGTTTCTACATGTATCCTAAGGGTTTTAACTTTGATTATCATTCATTGATAATTTTCTATCAATAGTGTACATTATGTACCTAGCAATAATATTTTGATTGCCATCTTGGATCTTCAAAAGAATACATAATGATTTCCATTAGGCATTAGTACAATCATAACCTCTTAATGAAATCCCAATACTGTTGAGGCATAACTGGTGATCCGAGGTAAAGCTCATAAAATGTGTAAAAAAACTGAAGAAATCTAATTAATCTAAGAAAGGAATTACAGAAAATAATTTCAATTTATGTAGTATTCATCTTATAAATAATAACACACTTACACACCATATCCTTCGTAACCTCCCAAGGTGCAGTGATGCAGAATTGAGGCTAAACTAGGTTGAACCTTCAGGCAATCTCAACCGAGACGAACTAGATCCAATTTGATTTTTGGGATCAATAGAATATTTTAGGATTTACTTTATTTAAGAAATATTGAGTTATTTTATTTGGGAGGATGTATAATCTCTTACTTTGTGTAGTTGTTAGTCAATTAGGGTTGTGTAGTTGTTCGTCAATTAGGTAGTTACTAATTTGAGTTTTATTTCATTTCTAATTTTATTAGTTAGAATTGAGGAAGTAATTAAAAATTTCTATTTCAGTTTTAGATTTTAGTTAGGAAAGTTTTAATTTCAGTTTATTATATAACCCAATTTAGTATACAAATTTTGAATGATGAATTGAATTGAATGTTTCGGTGCCAGGTATGGTGCAAGACGTGTGACTCCTTTCCCCCTTGTGTGAATTCTTCTCCTCCCCTATAACTCTGAGTTCTCTTAGGGATTTCTCCCTTTCTCTACTGGCCCTCCATCAAGTGGTATCAGAGCCGAAGGATCTATCTCTTTCATTCTTTTTTCCTATTTTTATCTCTTCCCATTCTCTATTCTGATTTCTACCATGACCCCAAAAAAAAAAAAAAATAAAAAAAATAAAAAAAAAAATCCCTTCTACTCTATTGAAACACAATTCCCTTCGATCTTCCACTAAAACCCTACCACACATCCTTTCGTTTTTTCTCAAGAACTACCTAATCTGCTGCCCATTGCATTTTTTTTTTCTCTTAGTCCAACCTCCTCCCTATCCTAGGATTCTTCCAGGCAACAAAAAAGAAAAAGAATCAAAGCAGCAGCAGCAGAGAGAGAAAGAGAGAGAGAGAGGACAGAAGAAGAGAATAGAAGACGAGAAGAAGAGAAAGAGAGAACGAAGAAGAATAGAAGTCGAGAAGAGAGAGAGGAAAGAGATCCTTACCTGTGTACAAGTCATCCCCTTCACTCGGACCTCCATTGAAGTCACTGTTCCCTCTTGGTCTTCGATCGGAGCCCATAACCCCTCGTCTCTGCCTTCCCGAGCTCCCACCTTTGTTGTCCCATGCGCCAAAGGAAGACACGGCTCTGTGTGTTATCCATCATTGATCTCTTTCTCTTTGTTTTCAATTTTACCCCTATCTTCCCACCTTATTCTTAATTATCCTATCTTTATCCCATATTTTTCTTGTTCCAAGTTTACCCTTGTCCGTCCCTAAATGACATCCTTCTCTTATATCTTTATATTTGCACTTTTATAATTACAATTTTGCCATTGCCCTTATAAACTTCAGTTTATTTACCAATTTGCCACTCCTCTTATTTGAGCCTTATATTATTGTCATAGATTCCATTGTGTTCAAATTCCAAGTTCGTTTGCCAAATGAAAAATCTGCTCATTTATTAATTGATAAAAGATAACACGACAATTTTGTCTCACAATCTATGGTGGATATGTTGTCAAAGACCAGTCAGATTATTTTTGAGTCGGAGGATGATGTATTCGTTGAATTTTCTGTTTCTCATTATTATAATTGTGCTTTTTGTGAAGTGTTTGACTCTCCTTAATGCAACATTATATTGGTTCGATGTTGGTTGAAACAACGAGACGGCATTCTTGATCGTGACAATAATATGTGTACTCTCCAAGCTACCACATGCGTAAAAAATTTTCATGTATTGGCTAAGTCAAAGAAAGTGATACCCCCAGTACAACCACAATGCGAATCAAATGCATCAACACAAGTGAAAGACTGTCCTTTTATGGCACAGGTGATGACAACGAATGTGAGACAATCGTGGATCAAGTAATGAAGGACATCAATGCAGTGCCAATTGTTCACCATCATGAGTTCATTCTTTCCCATGATTTTTTGGACTTGGATGCACCTCCAGGACTTCACATCATGGATTTCATTCGTGATGTAGACAACGAGCAATTCACCCCCACTCGTGAGTTTTTATTGTTATCATTCTCTAAAACTCGTGAACAAGTTTTTCTTAACATTGGGGAATTGATACAGAATTGAGGCTGAACTGGTTGACCCTTTGGGCAATCTCAACCGAGACAAACCGGATTCGATTTGATTTTTGGGATCAATAGAATATTTTAGGATTTACTTTATTTAAGAAATATTGAGTTATTTTATTTAGGAGGATGTGTAATCTTTTATTTTGTATAGTTGTTAGTCAATTAGGGAGTTATTAATTTGAGTTTTATTTCATTTATAATTTTATTAGAAGTTGTTATTTCAGTTTTAGATTTTAATTAGGCAAGTTTTAATTTCAGTTTATTATATAAAGGCATGTTACCCAATTTAGTATACAGATTTTGAATGATGAATTGAATTGAATGTTTTGGTGCTGGGTATGGTAAGACGTGTGACTCCTTTCCCCCCTTGTGTGAATTCTTTTCTTCTCCTCTTCAACTCTGAGTTCTCTCAAAGATTTCTCCCTTTCTCTACCGGCTCTCCATCATGCACCCATGTTGACCTCATCAACATACCAGCATGCAAGCACACTAAGACTATGCTCATGCAGAAGCATAATTGGATATTGAGATCCTCTGTGCTTACTGCAAAGAGAAGCAAGTTTATTCCCGTTTCCTTAAGGGTTAAAACTAATCTTCATGGACCATATGCATATTAAACCACAATGACAACTACCTCTGGGATGGCTACCTCCCAGCAATGACCAATGTAATCAGAAGATACTAATGAAAAAATAAAGAATTAAGGGGTTTACCAAACAGTTTGGTCGCTATGGATACCCACAAGCAGAAAATCTCCTAGCTGCCTCAAATTTTTAAGGATCTGATCAGCATTAAAAGGGAAAAAACTGAGTCATACACAGAATAAGGAAATATAAATAGGTACTTGTAACCATATCTTTTTAAGCAGGAAGAGGAATGTTGCCAAGGTATACTTTTGCAAGGGCATTGCCAAGAAACATGGTAATGCAACCACCCAATTAGCATAGGGAGGCCTTTTAAAGTTTCAGAGAGCACCGTCTTATGTACATAATAAGTGCTACATTTCTAGCAATGTTATTCAACCATCGCTGCACCCATGGGCTATAATGGACACCCAGAACAAAAGGCGACAATGATAGATCGTTTGAGTGCTACAGAGTCCAGAATATCCATTTTTTTTCCAATTAAAATGAAGAAAAACTTCATTTCCCTCTGAATATGCAGCAAATCCCCCACCCCTATCGTACACCAATTTAAAGGAATTGCATCCACTTGTTAAACACAATTTCTGTATTTCACAGGACAGTAACCATGTATCTTACTTATTCAATAAAAACATTGCCACCAAGATTTTACCACTAACTCAATTCTGTTTCAAATTTAAGTTATTTAGGGAGAGACAAAGACAAAAGAAATCATTTTAAGACCCAGATAAGACCATCCAGTCATCCCAGATGACCAGTAATTTTCCATCTGAGATCATAAACAGATACACATCAAAATCAGCATGAAATCAGATGAACCAAAAATACCGGCAAGTTAAAACACACAACTAAACATAAAATCTTTGTTTAGAATTTTATTTTTGAGGGCCGTTTTCTAAACTCTCAAGTCTTGTTTCAGTCTCCCTGATCACTGCAGATCACCTTCATTGGTGATCAGCCCCATTCACCTGGTCAGACTCCAAACTATGTGATGCAGAGCATGGCTACAGAACATAAGCCAACAAACCATCACTTACGTCGGGACTGCCAAGTCTGAATTAGTAAAGCTGGCAACTATGCTTGTTGTAAAGTTTGAATATAGGCCCCACCCCAAGGCACAATGCAAGGTTCATCAACACAAGGTTCATCAACACAAGGTTCATGGAGATGAAACAATTTGAAAAAGAGTATTGAGGATGGAATTACATGTCCCGCATGAAACAGATCAAATGCACCATCAATATATACCACACGAGCATTGGGTGCAGGTCCCTAGAATTAGATAAAGTAAGCAAGGTATTAAATAAAACAAAAAAAAAAAAAGAAGAGTTTAATTTCCAAACCTTGGCACTTGTAAGGGTTTTCAAAGCACCCATGAATGCCCAAAAGGATAAAGCACGAATTTTCATAACCAAGATTAGTCTATAGTGCTTGGGGGGTGGGGCAGGTAATGGATAACCTTCATGTGTTGCACATTAAAAAGGAGTGTGATAACCAAAACAAGTCCTATTTGGAGTGGGGTTTTTAAATTTGAGACAGACAATTGCTATAACCATGGTTCCTAGAGTTTCATGAGAAGCTTTTAGTCTTCTTTTGCGGAAAATATTGAAATTGGAAGCTTTCTTGAAGTCTTTTGACAATAGAGATAGAATTTGAAAATTCTATTGGTCCTTTGCCACACTATAGAATTTCATATGGTTTTTAGATACCGATCTATTTTCTGCTAGGTAATTTCACTATACATGCTTTCAATTTCAGACCTGTGCAAATTGAGAGAAGGTTTCAGTTTTAAGGGGTTAAGACAGGGTTGGAGTAGGATCACGGAAAACCCACCCCACACAACCCGGCCCCTTTGTTATCACTACTTGCAAATGCAGTACATGATCAAACCTATCTGTAGAGCTGTAAGAATGTGAACATTTACTATTATCTTGTCTGGGATCTTCCTGCCCATTGAGTCATTTAAATGGTTTAGTGTCTGTATATCTTGGTACCATGGGTATTGAGAACTAGATTATACCTTCCAATTTGAAAATTGTACAATTCTTCGAGATGTAGGGAGAAAATGAGATATTTGGGCTCCATTTGGCAAAACTTTCCTTGGTTGGAGAGATTTTCATATCATGAGGTTGTCCAAACATGTTGGTGTACGATGTCTTGTATTCCGTCGCAATTTAATCCAGGGAGTACTAGTGCAGCACCTAGACAGGCAGGACGGTAGTCTCGCTAACCGGTTAGCGGACCGTGGGGGTTGCAAGGGGCCAGGAGGCCCCCTTGCATAGCAGGGGGTGTAGGGGGCGTAGCCCCCCACTCGAATTTTTTATTTGTGGGCAATTGTATACTTTCTGGATTAGGGTTTTTTTTTACTATATATTTGTAGCGAGGGTTTCTTTCTCTGTAATGCAAGCAATACTGAGAGGTGTCAGGATGAGCGTTGTAACCCTATTCTCCATTGATAGTAAAGCAGGATCTCATCTCATCGGGGACGTAGGCAACCTTGCCGAACCTCGTAAAATCCGTGTGCATTGTTTGTTTTGTTTTTTCCATTATCGTTTGCATCGTTTTAGGATTGCGTTTCTACAAATTAGTATCAGAGCTCTAGGTTTCCATTTTCTAAGGTTTACTATCACGATGGCAAGGAAAGGATCGAATGTCAAGTATGATATCAAGAGGTTTAATGGAAAGAACAATTTCACCCTCTGGCGTCAAAGGATGAAGGATCTTCTGATACAGCAGGGTTTGACGAAAACGTTATTGGGGAAGTCGAAGAAACCTACAAAAATTACTAACGAATATTGGAAAGAGATGGAGGAAAAGACAGTAAGTGCTATTCGATTAAATCTTTCTAATGATGCCTTACAATATGTTGTGGGTATCGAATCTACACCGCAGTTATAGACAAAACTTGAAAGCATCTACATGATGAAGTCCTTAATGAACAAGTTGTTCATGAAGAAGCAATTGTATTCTCTACAGATGGAGGAATGTACGGATCTATTAGAGCATCTTAACATGTTCAATCAAATCGTAAGTAAACTTGCAAATCTAAAAGTTAAGATCGAGGATGAAGACAAGGCGTTACTGTTGCTATCGTCGCTCTTAGAATCATATGATCACCTAGTAACTACTCTCTTGTACGGAAAGGAGACCCTTGAGATGGATGAAGCCGCAGCTGCCCTCATGTCCAATGATACAAGGAAGAAGCCCAGTAGTACGAAATCTCAAGGAGAAGGTCTTTTCGGAGGTGACAAGGAGCAGGAAAGAGGGAGATCAAATCAGAAGGGATCTAAGAAGAGTCGATCGAAATCAAAAGGGGCAAAGACAAAGGTCTCTTGTTACTATTACAAGAAGGAAGGTCATCTGAAGAGAGAGTGCTTGAAGAGGAAGGCGGACTTAAAGAAGAAATGTGTAGATAAGGCATCTGAGGAAGCTAGCGTGGCTGACAGTTCAGATGGAGATGATGGAGATGTATTCTCTATACCATTAGGTAAAAATCAACCTTCTGATTCTTGGATTTTAGATTCTGGATGTTCATATTACATGTGTCTACATAAGGATTGGTTTGATACATATCAATCATATAATGATGGGTCTGTCCTAATGTGGAATGATGCTCTATGCAAGACTATTGGGATAGGCACTATCAAAATCAAAATGTTTGATGGAATAGTAAAAACCTTAGCAGATGTGAGACATGTACCAGAATTAAGAAAAAACTTAATATCTTTGTGGGCACTTGACTCAAATGGCTGCAAGTACATAGCAGAAGGTAGAGTTCTCAAAGTTATTAAGGGTGTTATGGTTGTCATGAAGGGACAACTAACAGGAAACCTATACAGACTCATAGGGAGCACAGTTACAGGTCGAGCATCAATGACTACAGATGCAGTATTTAATACAGATGATACCTATCTGTGGCACATGCGATTAGGGCATATGGGAGAAAGAGGATTGATGGAGCTTCACGAAAGGAAAATGTTGAAGGGAGTGAAAACTTGTAAACTGAACTTCTGTAAGTATTGTGTGTTCGGGAAACAGTGCAAAGTTAGTTTCAAAACTGTAAAATATAAGAGTAAATGGGTGCTTGATTATGTACACAGCGATGTATGGGGTCCTTCAACAAAAAAATCTAAAGGTGGGGAAGAACACTTCGTGACCTTTGTTGATGATTACTCAAGGAAATTCTAGATCTACTTCATGAAGCATAAAAGTGAGGTGTTCACTAAATTTAAGGAATGGAAGGCTGAGGTAGAAAGAAAGACAGGAAAGAAAATTAAATACCTGAGAACAGATAATGGAGGAGAGTACACATACAAGCCGTTTCTAGAATTGTGCAAAGTTGAAGGGATTACACATCACTTTACGGTTCCAAAGACACCATAGTAAAATGGTGTAGCTGAAAGGATAAATAGAACACTTCTAAAAAGAGCTCGGAGTATGAGGCTGAATGTAGGGTTGAGCAAGAGATTTTGGGCAGAAACAGTGAACGTGGCATGTTTCCTCATCAATAGGTCTCCATCAAAGGCGATTAATTATATAATTCCTAAAGAGGTATGGATAGAAAAACTAGTAGATTATTCTATTCTAAAAATATTTGATTGTCCAGCCTATGTACATGTTGAGAGTGAGCAGCGTTCCAAGTTAGACTTAAAGTCTAAGCAGTGTATCTTTCTTGATTTTAAGAAAGGCGTAAAGGGATTCAAGTTATGGGATCCAAGTTCACAGAAAGTTATGGTTAGTAGGGACGTTGTGTTTGATGAGTCTCATATGGTGAAGTCAAATTACAATTCACAAGCAGTTGATGAAAATTAAGAAGGTTCTACTGTGCAGGTGGAGTTAGGTGAGTCAGAAACAACAAAAGAGAATGAGTCATCAAGTAACTTACTAGGACAACAAGAAGCAGTAGAAGTTCTCTATACTGTGGCAAAGGGTAAAGGGAAGCATACTCACAAAGCATCTGTGAGATATGGGTTTGAGAACATGGTTACCTATGCCCTCACTGTAGGTACAGGTGATCCATCTTCCTACCATGATGCTTTGAATGATGCATAATATGATAAATGGATGGCAGCTATGATGGAGGAAATAGAGTCTCAACAGAAGAACAAGACTTGGGAAATTATGAAAAAACCCAAGGGAAGAAAAATCATTGGGTGTAAATGGGTCTTTCGTAAAAAAAGAGGCAGCATCTGAGAAGGAGCGTGAAAGGTATAAGGCCAGACTTGTAGCCAAGGGCTATGCACAGAAGGAGGGGATAGACTACAATGAAATATTATCTCCAATGGTGAAACACACTTCGATCAGGGTACTACTTGTTTTGGTGGCCATGTATGATTTAGAGCTTGAACAACTTGATTTAAAAACTGCATTTCTTCATGGTGACTTGGAGGAACAGATTTATATGGAGCAGCTTGAAGGTTTCAAGGTGCAGGGAAAGGAAAATCATGTTTGTCTGCTTAAGAGGTCGCTTTATGGCCTTAAGCAATCTCCTAGTCAGTGGTACAAGCGCTTTGATTCCCACATGATGAAGATTGGCTACACAAAAAGTGAGTATGATAGTTGTGTTTATTATAAAGTGTCAAGTGATAATTCTATTATTTTGTTGATGCTTTATGTTGATGACATGCTCATTGCTACAAAGAACAAACATGATATAGTCTCTTTGAAGTCTTTGTTGAGTGTTAAATTTGAGATGAAGGATCTTAGTATTACTAAAAAGATCCTTGACATGGAAATCCTTAGAGATAGAAATATAGGTAAACTTTGGGTAACTCAGAAGAGGTATATTGAAAATGAGCTAGAGCATTTCAATATGAAAAAGGCTAAGCCGGTTAGTACTCCATTAGCTGGCCACTTCAAGTTATTTGAAAGGGAATGCCCTACAACACATGAGGAGGTGGATCGGATATCTCAGGTCCCTTATGCTAGCGCAGTTGGGAGTCTCATATATGCTATGGTTTGTAGCAGGCCGGATTTGTCTCATGTAGTCAGTGTTGTTAGCAGATACATGAGTAATCTAGGGAATGAGCATTAGAATGCAATTAAGTGGATCTTCAGATATTTGAGCAAGGCTAAAGATACAGGTGTTATGTTCAGTGGCAAGGGAAGTTCTACAGAATTGGCAGGTTATGTTGATTCTGACTATGCTAGTGATTTAGATAAGAGGAGGTCTACTACAGGTTATGTATTTATAGTGGTTGGTGGACCTATATCATGGAGGGCGATGCTTTAGTCTACAATTGCATTGTCCACTACAGAGGCAGAGTACATGGCGACAGTTGAGGCTATCAAAGAAGGAGTCTGGTTGGCTGGACTAGCTCGTGAGTTGGGGATGGAGCAAGGAGGTACAGTATTACATTGTGACAGTCAGAGTGCCATACATCTTGCAAAGAATCAGGTGTTTCATGCAAGGACAAAGCATATTGATGTGAGATTTCACAAGATGAGGGAGCTTGTGTCAGAAAGTAGTATTCACTTGAGAAAAATTCATATAGATCCCAATCCTGCAGATATGTTTACGAAGCCAGTTACTACAGAGAAGTTCGAGTCTGTTTGGACTTGATTAATATTGCTCATTGTTGAAGATAAGGGACGCACCAAACAAGTGCGGGTTTGTGCCTCTAATGAGGTACAAGGATAAAGACGTCTATAGGTTATCTTTATAAGAGGCTCGACAGAATTCAAGTCAAGGTGGAGATTGTTGGTGTACAATATCTTGTATTCCGTCGCAGTTTAATCCAGGGAGTACTGATGCAGCACCATGGGGGTTGCAAGGGGGGTAGGAGGCCCCCTTGCATTACAGGGGGTGTAGTGGGGTGCAGCCCCCTGCTCGAATTTTTTATTTGAGGGCAACTGTGTACTTTTCGGATTAGAGTTTTTTTCCGCTATATATTTGTAGCGAGGGTTTCTTTCTCTGTAATGCAAGCAATACTGAGAGGAGTGAGGACGAGCGCTATAACCTTATTCTCCATTGATAGTGAAGCAGGATCTCATCTCACCGGGGACGTAGGCAACCTTGTTGAACCTCGTAAAATTCGTATACATTATTTATTTTATTTTTTTTATTATCTTCTGCATCATTTTAGGGTTACATTTCTACACAAACAAAGATGTTAAGCCTTCAATGCGCTTGATCTGCTTGTAACGGCCTGCTTTCTTTGCCCGAGCATAAGCATCAGTTCCTTCTGGAAGTAGGCAAGGATCATCATCATGTACAATAATAGTCAATTTTAATGTTCACTGAATAGACTATACATCCATGAATTCTGATATGGCACAAGAAGAAAGAGAAGCGCAGGACACATCAGCTGAAGACGTGGCAGTACCTACTCATGCAATAACAAAGGCACGACGCCCCCAGCGACAAAGAAGACGCCCCACGATTCTGGATAGCTACGTGTAGGGGGCCATTGCATGTGGCCTCTGCCATTCTGTTAGGCTGAGATTCCATTTGTCATGTAAGTGTAACGGTCATTTGGCTGATTATATATAGGGGCAAATGGGTGTAAGAGGATAGAAATGAAAAATCCTTTTTCTCTTCTGTTCTTCTGGAGGTGACTGTCCACCAAATAGTGCTCTCCTTCGTGTACTGTTAGCTATCATTGATGCTTTCACTGAGATTGGTTCCATGGCCGACGGTACACGTTTTCATCACCTGGACGACTCCGTTAAGCACTTTAGCTAAACGACAGGGGCTCACAGTGAGCGGTTATATCTGATTCAAGCCACCATCGCCGACCAACAGCAGGCCTTCGCAGATCTAGCTCTGCGTTTGGCGGCCATGGATGGACGCCTCGAGCAGGCCCTGCTCCGAAACCAAGCTCCTCCGAATGTTAAGTTTGTCCACACCTGTCTCCTCTGGGTCGTCTCTCCCAGCTCCGACCAACTTAATCCAGGCGCGAACCGTTCGACTTGACTTTCCACGCTTCGACGGAG
The DNA here is from genome assembly GCF_013358625.1 of Macadamia integrifolia. Taxonomy (NCBI): domain Eukaryota; kingdom Viridiplantae; phylum Streptophyta; class Magnoliopsida; order Proteales; family Proteaceae; genus Macadamia; species Macadamia integrifolia. The sequence continues at coordinate 428,643 of NW_024869937.1, forward strand.
TTGATCGAAGCGGATGGATCTTCAAAGGTTAAAGGTTCAACTTCCGATGACCAAAGCCTATTGGTGGCGTCCTTCCACATGGACGGTCCCGCGCTCCAATGGTTCCAGTGGATGTATCAGTCAGCCCAGTTGTCCACATGGGGGGTCTTCACTAGAGCTCTAGAACTACGCTTCGGGCCCTCGGAGTTCGATGATCCACAAGCAACACTCGTGAAGCTCATGCAGACCACCACTGTAGCTGAATACTAGTCACGCTTTGAGATGTTCGCAAATCGGATCGACTGGATTCCTCTCTCCTTCCTTGTTAGTTGCTTCGTCTCAGGGTTGAGGGGTGATTTACGAAACGAGGTGATGGCATTTCGGCCTACCACCATGGCACATGCGGCTGGACTAGCTCGCTTACAGGAACCAAAGTTCCTCGAAGCTCGACGTTCCTTGCCTCGGCCATAGGTTTCTCGCCCGGCGCTGCTTCCCGCGCCTCAGTCTTCTTCGGCTGTGCAAGCACTGGCACCACCTCCTGGTCGTATTCCCATTAAACGTCTCACGCCAATTGAAATGCAACAAAGGCGAGAGAAAGGGCTCTATTATAATTGCGACGACATGTACGCTCCAGTGCAAACAGAACCGCCTGACGGTTCGATCGCCGACGACGCAGAACAGAACCCCTCCCCAGAGATGATGGCTACGTGTGAAATATCATACCACTCCTTAGTGGGAACTCAATCGCCGACCACCTTGCGCTTCACAGGTTACGTTGATGGCAAGGCAATTCAGATTCTGGTTGACGGTGGAAGAGCACACAACTTCGTTCAAAGCCGTGTTGCGCAGCACTTAGGCTTGGCAGTCGAAACCTCACCTAACGTTATTGTCATGGTGGGCAGCGGCAATCGATTGACCTGCGAAGGATTGGTGCCACAGTTGCAGGTAAAATTGGCTAACCACCCAATTCAAATTGATGCTTTTGTGTTACCCCTTTTCGGTGCAGATCTCATTTTGGGAGTACAATGGCTGGCACAGCTTGGACCGGTATTGTTCGATTACAGTAAATTGACGTTGGAGTTTGAGGAGAAAGGACAGCGTATCACGTTGGTGGGCAACTCTTCTCAGGTTCTGACTGAGTTACAATACCATAATGTCCGACGAGTTCTCGAGACAGGGGTCGTTGCCGCTCTGTTTCAGCTAGAGTTGCAGTCAGTAGAACAGGATCAGATGGGTGGCGATAATACGGAGATCCAATCACTACTGCAGACATATGAGCCGGTATTCGAGGGAAAATAATCCTTTGTTTTTCTCATCCCTGTTTTTCCTTGTTTTGCTACATCTAGAACGCGACACACGATACTTGGACAACTTTAAAACCAACGCACCAGATGTAATAATCCTCACCCAATCTTAACCGTTGGTCTCCTTGTTGTCCACGTGTCGCGTTATGAAGATAGCAAAATAAGGAAAAACAGAGGATGAGAAAAAACAGAGGATTTTGATCCTTATTCGAGACAAATCCAGGGCGGAAAATAATCCTCAACAGAGGATTTTGATCCCATCCGGGGCTGCCAGTTAATGTGCGACCTTACCGTTATCCTCATTTCCAGGAAAAAAGAAATAGAGTGTTTGGTTGCAGAGATGTTGGCGGCAGAAATCATCTGGCCAAGCACCAGTTCCTTCTCATCACCCGTCCTCCTCGTAAAAAAAAACAGAAGACACATGGTGTTTCTGTGTCACTACCGATCTCTTAATGCCGTCACCATAAGAGACCGCTTCCCCATTCCTACGGTGGATGAGCTGCTCGACGAGCTGCACGGGTCCAATTACTTCTCTAAATTGGACCTTCGTTCGGGGTACCATCAGATACGGGTGCGAGCCAAGGATGTTCATAAAACAGCATTCCACACCCATGACAGTCATTACGAGTTTCTTGTGATGCCCTTCCGCCTCACTAATGCTCCTTTCACGTTTTAGGCCACGATGAACTCGATTTTCCGTCTATACCTCTGACAATTTGTGCTCTTGTTTTTCGATGACTTATTAGTGTACAGTCCAAAATGGGAGATGGGACACCCACATGGCACATTTAAAGACGGTCCTACAAACTCTACCGGCGCAAGAGCTCTACGCCAAAAGATCCAAGTGCACGTTCGGCCCACGCTCTATAGAGTATCTGGGGCACATTGTTTCCTCTCAAGGGGTAGCCATGGACCCAAGTAAAGTCTCAGCCATGTTGAAGTGGCCAATTCCTAGATCCGTTCGGCAACTGAGGAGATTTTTTGGCCTTACGGGGTTTTATAGGCGGTTCGTGCATCGCTATGCACACGTGGCCAGCCCCTTAGCAGATTTATTAAAGAAGGGAGTCTTTGCGTGGACAACAGCTGCCCAGGCAGCCTTCGTAGATCTGCAACGACCGATGACCACCGCCCCGGTATTGACATTACCAGATTTTTCATTGCCTTTCATGGTGGAAGCGGATGCCTAGGGAGTGGGTATTGGGGCTGTTCTATCACAACAGGGACATCCTGTGGCATATTTTAGCAAGAAGCTATCTCAAAAAATGCAAGCTGCGTCCACATGAGAAATGTACGCCATTACACAATCCGTTTTGCCCTGACGACAATACCTACTTGGGCGGAAATTCCTCATCCTCACCGATCAGAAAAGTCTTAAGGGGACTCACCAATCAAATCATTCAAACACCAGGGCAGCAACACTGGCTCTCTCGGCTCCTAGGATTTTTATTTGAGATCACGTATCGCCCAGGTAAAGACAATTCCGCAGCTAATGCCTTATCACGTGTTCATTCAGATTCAACAATGTTGTTCTCCTTTTCTGGGCCGATGCTTGATTTCCTAGAACAACTAAAGGAGGAGGTGGCGACCAAGGCTGAACTCCAAGACATTTGTAATGGGTTAGTTTCCGATCCAGAACATTATGCGGGTTATCACATGCTCAATGCCTTATTATATTATCAACAGAGACTAGTGCTGGCCTCTGACTCACCATTAAGGGAGAAATTCTTACAAGAGTTTCACTCTTCACCTGTGGGTGGGCATGCGGGATTCTTACGCGCCTACAACCGAGTTGCTACCAACCTTTATTGGAAGAGTATGCGGACCTACATCAAATAGTTCGTAGCGAGCAGCTTGCATTTTTTGCCAACAGATCAAGTACCTCACCACTTAACCTGCAGGTCTTCTTCAGCCCCTCCCAATTCCTAGCCAAGTATGGGAAGATGTCTCTATGGATTTCATAACGGGGTTGCCCAGCTCGAAGGGGAAGACCGCAATTTTGGTTGTAGTCGATAGACTAACCAAATACGCCCATTTTTGCTCTCTTGGAAGCCACTTCACCAGCCACAAGGTCACTGCGATTTTCGCCTCAGAAATTATCAAACTCCACGGCCTCCCCAGATCCATAGTAAGCGACCGAGACGCGCTCTTCATAAGCAATTTTTGGCGAGACCTTTTCCAGCTTCAAGGAACGAGCCTGGCTATGAGCAGCGCCTACCACCCCCAATCGGATGGACAGACCGAAGTTCTAAACCGCTGTCTTGAGATGTACTTAAGAAGCTTTGTGTTTGATGAACCCACTCGCTGGGCGAATTACTTACATTGGGCAGAGTATTGGTACAATACTGCTCACCATACCGCCGCAGGGATGAGTCCATTTCAGGCCTTATATGGACGCCTCCACTGACGCTGTCCAGATATGTCGTCCCCCATCGCAGCAGTGGATCATGAGCTACAGAGTAGAGATCTGATACTCCGAAATCTGAAGCTCAACCTTTCCCGCGCCCAAGCCTGCATGAAGACTCAAGCCGATAAGTCTCGCACGGAAAGGGAATATGAACAAGGGGATTGGCTCTTTGTGAAGCTCCAACCATACCCCCAACATTCTGTTGCGTGACGCAGCCACCCGAAGCTGGGTCATCGTTTCTTCGGACCATTCCAAGTGCTGAGTCGAATTGGAAAGGTCGCCTATAAGCTGGAACTCCCATCAGCGTCCTGCCTTCACCCAGCGTTCCACATCTCGTTATTAAAAAAATGTATCGGGGATCACTTGACTCCAGTTAACCCATGGCCCCTGCACACAACTCAAGAAGTTGCTACCCCAGCCCCAGTAGCCATACTGGACTCCCGCGTTATCACGCGACAAGGCAGCTTGGTGAACCAGGTTTTAGTACAATGGAGCGACCTCCCTCTGGAAGAAACATCCTGGGAAGAGGCAAGTGGACTGCGACAGAGGTTTCCTCACATGAACCTTGAGGACAAGGTTCTTCAAGAAGTGGTGGGAAATGATATGTCACGAGAAGGAAGAGAAACACAGGACACATCAGCTGAAGACGTGGCAGTACCTACTCATGCAATAACAAAGGCACGACGCCCCCAGCGACAAAGAAGACACCCCACGATTCTGGATGGCTACGTGTAGGGGACCATTGCATGTGGCCTTTGCCATTCTGTTAGGCTGAGATTCCATTTGTTATGTAAGTGTAATAGTCATTTGGTTGATTATATACAATGGGGGCAAATGGGTGTAAGAGGATAGAAATAAAAAATCCTTCTTCTCTTCTATTCTTCTGGAGGTGACTATCCTCGAAATAGTCTCTGAGCTCTCCTTCGTGTACTGTTAGCTATCAAATTCCTTAGTAATCAAGAAGTAAATGAATCATCTCTGTCACTTCACTTCATCCACCCACTTCAGAGTTCAGACCACTAAACTAACAAGAATAAGCCTAAAAAGAATCAAGAAGTAAATGAATCATCTCTATCACTTTTCTAAGAATCTTGATGAAGAGAAGGAATCTTGGAAAGGGTTGATGATACATGATGGACAGCCACCTCGATCTCCTTGCCTGAAAATAGAAAAATCTGATATGAAGGACTATAGATCTCCTTCCTACCCGTGCCAGAGGCATCCAGGATATGACCTTATATTTTTAGGGCTTAATTTTGCGCTTTTAGGCGAAGATGACTCGACTCTTCAAACTATCCTTTCTGTATCATCCTTCTTAGGATGAGAAAGACCAAAACCCAATGAGTCCAGATTGTCTATACAAGATTTAAATTACACTGAAACCTGTGATTTCTCTTGCAATGTTCACAATCAAGTAAGTCACTGCATTTCAATAAGATGGGGATTTGATGATTCATTTACTTAGCAAAGCTCCTTTTGATTTCTTTGTTCTTTCATCTGAAGCTTTGGGGAGTTCTTCTGTGGCATCAAGTCCTCCAGTTGTCGGTGAGGGGAAACGGTTCTCAGATGTAACGAGACTTGGTTTTGCTGCCGGATATGATTCCCCTTCCTTGAAAGTGGAGGAATGTACTGATAGTTTGAGTAACACATCAGTGATGGGAAATGCTTCTGGACTAACTGGTAATGCTTCTAACAAGTCATTTATTATGATGAATCCCAGTTCGTGGAATTAATGTTTTTCTTGTTCGTTACTTGTGTTTGATGGGAAGTTGTTATGGTATTGCTGCAGCTCCAAGGGGCACAGCTACACAGACATTTGCCAATATAATATCTGCAGCCAAATCTGCTGATATAGCGTAGATGGATAGTGCTCGAAAATATGATTCCGATGATATATGGCATGTCAAAATCAGACCGACGGATCTCCCATGATCATTCCTGGAAGATTACACTTTCTCGCACATATGCCGCGCACACGGATAGTCCCACTGGAAACCTGAAAAAATCCCCGACCTACCCCAAACACCCTAAAATTCATCCCCTAGCTATTCAGATAACCCGAAAACACTCCCCTACCTGAAACCCTGGAAACCCTTACGTGGGAGAGAAGAGGGTCCAATTTTGAATTTTTATATACGAAGGAATCTAATCAAGATGACCGCATAGATGGATAGTACTTAAAAATATGATTCCGACAAAATATGGCACATCAAAATCAGACCGTCGGATCTCCCGTAATCTTCCCTGGAAAATCCCAGTTTTTACGCGCATGTCGCCCACACCAGCCCAGCCAAGCCTGCCTCGTATGCCCGTGTCCCTACGGGCACAATCCTGCACCCTACCCTACTGCCTGTGTGCTGGCCAGTAGGCGAGCCTATGCATGCGCACGCTGTTTGCTGCCCATGCCTGTGCCCACCTGTGCCATGCTACCAACCCATTTTTGGCCCACCTGTGCCACACTGCCTGCACCCCCTCGATGCCCAATTTGTGCCCACCTATGTGCCCAGCTCACACCCACATGCCACTACCCACGTTCCATGCACCGCACTCCCATAACATTGCCCGCATCACCTGCCCTCCCATACTGACCATCACTATGCACTTTGGCCCAGTCTCTTGCACCACTGTCAATGGCCGGGATTGATATTCCCCGGACCTAATGGGTGAAGAAATTTTCTCTTCACCCACTTAAGACCCAAAAAACCCCTTGTTACCTATTGTATAAAAGCCCGTTTCACCCAATTTAGTCCAAAAACCCCTTTTGTCCATTGGATAGAAGCCCACTTCACCCACTTTAGGTAAAAAAAACCCCTTTCGTCCGTTGAATAAAGATGTTCCCTCTTTCCCATTGGTCGAAAAAAACTATAAATACCCCCTCCTTTGGATTTTACAGACAAAAATCCCACCTCACTCCATTGTAGTGAAAATTTCCTCCCCTCCCCCTCTTGATTTTCTTCGAGTCTTCGGAGTGATCTTCGTCAAGATCTGAAATCTTGTTTGGATCTTTGAAGTGTTCTTCGGGACTTTAAAGATCTTCAATCCAAGTTCTTAGTTCAATCCAGCTTTTTCCAAAAGTAGTGTGTTCTTCAGCCCATCCCTTTGAGTGTTCTTGAGTTTTACCCAAAGTTGAAAACCCCCCTTTGAGGTTTTTTGGGTCTACGGAGAGATCTTTGTGAAGATCCGAAACTCTGTTCAGATCTTCAAAGTGTTCTAAGGGGCTTTGGAACTCTTCAGTCCACTTATAGGTCCGTCTATTTATTTCTAAAAATAGTCATCCCTAGCGGAAGCCTTGTCTGACTGCCTCTGGAATCTTTCCAGAAATAGCTATTCCCAGTGCTGAAGTGCCACCTCAACCTAGTCCTCCCCTAGCCTATCCCTAACAGTAGCTCTATTGGAGTGCCACCTCATCCTAAGCTCGGAAATAGCCTTCCCTAGCCAAAGCTCTGTCCGAGTCCAAATTCGGAAACAACCTTCCCTAGTCGAAGCACTGTCCGAATTCGAAACCCAAAAGTAATCATTCCAAGCCGGAACCCTGTCCGCACACCATTACAATCAACATCTCTCAAGAAAGGAAGTTGGAAGTCAAGATCATCCTCCCTTGAGCTAGGAGAACCCGAAAGACAATCCAAGCCGGTGCTAATCAGGGGCCCACCCCTCTTGACCGAAAATAGGGGTTAAGATTAGATATATTTTCTCAACCAAATTGTCATAATGTAGAGCTAATATTAACCATGTTTTAATGTACATAGTTATTTGAATTTAGTCATTGTATATATATGTGATAACTTAGCCATACATGTGGAATAGGAATAATCATGAAAAATGTTTGTTCTTAAGCATCTAGTAGGAAGACTAGTTGAACCTGGTAGATTGGGTGCCTGACACCTTTCCAAATCTACAACCTGACACTTATCCTAAATCTCTAGACCATACCAACTTTCGGGCCCTTTTCTCTGAAATTGGGCCCACTCCCAGGTCCTATGCCCATAATCCTAGGTGGCGACTCCAAACCCTTTTGTATGATCCCGATCCCCGTATTGGACCATCATCAAACTCCCATGTCAAATGATGAACTTTATACTCTTACAAAATAGGCATCCACGTACCTCCGAGTAGCAATACGACGGTGTGGGGCCCGTAAGCAAAGCACACACGACACACCCCTCCCTCATTAAAAAAGGAAAGAGAGGAGAGAGGACGAAATTGACACAAAGCCCCTTTTTACAAAGAGGGTGGAGGCATCTCCGGCCGCTACCCTCACAGTTACTCCTTCTTTTATGAGTGAATTTTTTTATTCCGAGTACAACTTGCCTCCTTTTTCCGATGATGATCTTAATAAATATCATTATCTAATCAAACAATGCGAACCAAAGAAAGCTCAATTCATCCATGAGGAAACCTAGGTTATTAATTTGGGAACCGACCAATGCCCTCAAGAGGAAAAAATTGGTACTACCCTAGATGATGAAGAAGCAAAGAAAATGATTAGTCTTCTGAAGGAGTTCATTGAAGTCTTTTCCTAGTCTGATAAGGATATGCTTGGTATAGACCTCAACATCGTGCAACATCGTTTGCCGACCTACCCTAGGGCAAAGCCCGCCAAGTAGAAGCTCAGAAAAATGCGTCCAGAATGGAGTTAAAAGATCAGAGAAGAAGTCATGAAACAATGGAATGCAGGATTTCGGAGTTAAAAGATCAGAGAAGAAGTCGTGAAACAATGGAATGCAGGATTTCTAAAATTGGTGAAATACCCCCAATGGTTATCCAACATAGTACCAGTGCTAAAGAAAGATGGCAGGGTATGTATGTTTGTAGATTTCCAAGATCTTAACAAGGTGAGCCCTAAGGATAACTTCCCACTACCTCACATTGATGTATTAGTCGGCAACATAGGGATGGATTATTGGGATACAATCAAGTGAGCATGCACCCAGAGGATCGTGAAAAAACAACCTTCACCACTCCATGGGGAACTTATTGTTATAAGGTAATGCCCTTTAGACTGAAAAATGTTGGAGTAACTTATCAAAGAGCAGCTACAGCCATATTACATGACATGATGTACAAAGATGTCGAAGTCTATGTAAACGATTGCTCATATAGTGGACTTCATCAAGGAAATGAAGTATCCGGTTGAAGCTACAGACAGAGAAAAGAAATTTCTAAGGAGATATGCCACTCAGTTTATCCTTTAAGGGGACTTGTTATATAAAAGATTCTATGATGGAATACAGTTGTTGTGTGTGGATGAAGAGCAAGCTACAATAATCATGGAGTAAATTAATCAAGGCCTTTGCAGACCCCATATGAATGCCAAGATGCTAGCTAAGAAGATTCTCATACTGGGATACTAGTGCAACACAATGGAAGTAGACTATGTGAGCTTTGTCAAAAAATACCACAAATGTCAAATAGTTGCCAATATCATATACATCCCGCCAACAGAATTGCACTCACTCAATTCTCCTTGGCCATTCTCTACTTGGGGCATTGACATTATAGAGAAGGTCAACCCCAAAGCATCCAATGGTCACGAGTTCATCTTGGTAGTCATTGATTATTCACCAAGTGGGTAGAAGCTCAATCATATACAGTCCTCATATCTGCTAAAGTAGAAAGATTCATCAAAGAAAATATCATTTTCCAATATGGAGTGCCCCAAGAGCTGATATTAGATCAAGGATCCCATTTCTGGGGCAAAACTGACAAGATCTGCACAAAGTTCGGTATTAAAAGGCCTCTACCACTTACAGGCCATAGACTAATGGGGCAGTAGAAGCAGCTAACAAGAACATCAATGTTATCCTACAAAAAATGACTAAAACATATAAGGATTGGGCGGATAAGTTGACACTTACTTTATAGGCATATCGGACTTCCATACGATCCTCGACAGGAGCAACTCCTTTTTCCTTGGTATATGGGGTTGAGGCAGTTCTACCCGTGAAAATCCAAGTACCATCCCTAACGGTGCTTCTAGATAGTCAGTTACCTAAAGGAGAATGGGTGAAGGCCAGACATGATGAGCTCAATTTTCTCGTTGAAAGATATATGAAGGCTATGGATAGTCTAAGGAAATATCAACTGAGAATGGCAAGGGCCTTCAACAAGAATGTGAAGCCCCGTCATATGGAAGAGGGTGAGCTTGTTCTTCAAGAACAAAGAGCCCCAATTCATGACCCAAGAGGGAAATTCAGGCCCAACTGGAGTGGCTCATTCACTGTCAAAGAAATTCTGCTAAGCAAGGCTGTGAAACTCATAGACCTCAACGGCAAAGAAATACTCGGACTGGTCAACATGGATCAGCTCAAGAGATATTATGTCTGAAAGGGTGAATAGCCTGAACTACGCTAGACTTGATTCCTCTCAAGGGATACATAGACAAATTGACATGTGCAAGTGCAGTCTCAACAATCTTAAGGCAATAAATTGGTTTCAAGATTAATAATCAAGGTATCCAAAAAAGATCATCATAGCTTATGTCCCTCAAGAATCGCTATTTGGCATGCAAGGCCATTAGGTATCCATCATCCGCCTGTGGTCCTCCAAATTCTCATCCAGAATTTCATCCCCCAAAAGTCACCACCTGGCACTAGTAATCAAGGCTAGTTCATTCCCCACCCTTGATTAGTTAAAAAAAAAAAAAAGACTTTGATGCAACAGTGGTAAAGGTTGTTGTGTTAATAGCTAATGAGTAATGTTTTGAAAAATCACATATCCTCTTTATTTGTGATTCTTATAGGAAAGGTCATAGACTCTTTGGACGAGACATTGAGAAAATGGACCTTGGACATAAACATTACGACACCAGGACTGCTGGAATCCATGAGTATGTCGATGCTCAGTCAGATCAGATGTGTCGAATTACATCACAATTTACTCCAACAGGTGCCTCAACACTAGGATACTGATCTCCACATATTTTGGTTTGGATTGGTTGAGATTTTCCCAACTCTCGAAGAATTCCAAGTTTGTATGCTATCTCCACCCAAGGGCAGGTTAATTCAACAATCTTTGAAGAAAGATTACTCAGAGGAAATTCAAGACTTTTTCGAAGGAAAAAAGAGGAAATGAAGCAGTTCATGAGATATGGGAAGATTGACATTCTAAAGGTGGCGAGGATCTTTATTCGGTACATATCACTGGGAGGAATCCATCAATAAAGATCATAGGATGCTTATCTACTTTGCATAATAGCTCGGTTTGTTCTCTGAACTCCTAGATAGGGTGCACCACTTGTTCTGATAGAGTGGTAAAGCAATTGAAGAAAGGAGGTGATATCATCCCCACGGTCCTTTCCAAGACACTTAAGGGATTTGATGACATGAGCCATAGCCGTAGATTTGGACTTGATCATTATCAAGGAAGTCCTGCTATTTTTCAACTTTGGCTACTTGAAAAACTAAAGCTGACCAGACAATTAAATGGATGCCAACTTGGAGCTCTTTGCTACCAAAACAAGAGGAAAGTCTCGAAATTCAAACTCATCATTGATTGGGAAGAATACCTACAAGGAAGAACTGCATGGGATATTGCATGGAGATGCCCATGGTGGCCACAAGAGGATTTTCTAATAAAGACCCCTGGGATTGACTCATATGTCCTTTTACTTGCCTACTTACATCAGTCGATAGTATGGACTGGAAGCAGAGGACCTAGAGGAATTGGTGAACTTCTACCCATCCCAAGAACTGTCTCCCCACATTTTTACCTACCTATCCTGTCTGTGGTAGGAAAGTTATTTCCTTTCTATGTAATTCACTTGGTAGTAAAGTGAGGTGATATTTGGATTTTCACGTTACTCTGATTATTTTAATGAAGACTTAAGTTGTGGAATTAATCGTGCCTAAAAATTCAATTTCAAAAACAAAGGAGATTTTCTTTATGCGAAAGATAGATTTCCATTCTAAAATGCCAATCCTGGCAATACAAAAGGTAAAAAAAAAAAAAAAATGATGATGAATGAACATGGGAAGGGAAAAAGAAAAAAATATATATATGCTTGTGTTTACAGGAACAACAAGAACAGGTCCCTAAGAATCGACATCCTCATCTGAGCCATACTTGGGGTCATCCTCAAGGAACATCGAGGAGTCATCGGGTGCTAGTCCCGAGTTTGCCATCCTCCGGGTAAGATCCAGAATTTGAGTGTAATGTCAGGCAAGCTCTTGTTGCTAAGAGCTGACTTGTCTCCTCAAAGAAGCATGCTCCCCGTACTGGCAAATATAAAAAATGGTCAAAATAAGAGCAAATTAAAGAAAGGATGACACCTTCCGAAGCAGTACCTCACATGAACCTTGGTACATTCGCTTAAGGTCAGCGTAGGCCTCTGAAGACACCTAATGAAGACCATATCAGCTAAAAGAAGTTAAAGGACAATGAGATGAGAAGTGTTTGGACACTCACATAGTCATAGGGTATGGGCAATCCGAGGGAAGCATCTCTGTCCAGTCTACGTTCAAGGAGCTGCGGGATACCAGGGTTGGCTGCATTAGATAAGACCAACCTATGAAACCATGAAAAGGGATAGTGGCAATGTTATGAGATCCATCTGTAGTAGTAGAAGGCCCAGCAAGGAAGGGCCAGTAGCACCCGATTGTGGCCGACCAAAAGAAGGGGCCGCATGGCGTGTTCTCCACTGAAAGAACATCAATAAAAAAAAAGGAAGGACTTGAAATATGAAAAGGATACTCAATAAGGGGAACATACCATTGGACCTATAGGACCAAGAGGGACGCATACTGTCTCCTTAAGGAAGGTCTCATAACTCCCATTCATGTCTAGGAAGGAGGCATCCCATACTCCTTCGACCAACCCCTCAACCTGTCCTCAGGGATAAGCTCTGGATGATGCATGGTAGCTAGAGGAAGATAAGGAGCAAAGTGTAGATCAGTATCAAACCACTGGAGAGTGACCCGCTCCCCCAAAAACCAAGCATGGCCTCAAAGACCCCTGAACAGAACCTTGTTCTCGATCAAGTATCTAGCCTGAGCAATCTCCCCTTCGACAGGAAACCCAAGATGCCGATATAGTCTCTAAGTAACTGGTAAGTTCAGAAGAAGTAAGTGCAGCATGAGACAAAGGGAAACTCAGTGCCAAATATGATTTACCTCTGTAAGCTCATTTAGGAGAGAATGAGCAGCGGTCCCTGGAGGATAGCGGCCACCCCTGAGTATCTGACCATCTCCCCATCTTGTGGCCACAGGGAAGAATGATGCCCGTGGATTCTTCAATATGGGGGCCATGATCCCCAGATGCTCATAGCACCAAGGCTGAGTTGAAAAATCAAGGTAAGAAAGTGCAACCAAATGAAAGGAAAGGTGTGTATGGATGGAAAATTACCTGGATAATGTAGCCCTCTCCCTTGAGGCCATGATCTCCATATACTAGAAGGTCAAGAGACTGCAACAGGTATGCATAGGTTGCCCGCCCCAATCCAAAGTGTCTATCTCCTAAAGATTCCGAAAAAGGGCAGCCATGCAGATTATCCCACCTCGGAGGTCACCAAAAAGACACTGACCCACAACATACAAAAGGAAAGAACGGGCCAACTATGTCATTGTGATCGGGCCTCCACTAGCAAGCACTAATCTTGTCCAGACGGACAGATTTCTGGTCAACCAGAATGGCAACACTAGTCAAGTTCGTGAAGTCCTCTGCCTCCAGGGTCTCAGGCAGGATTAGGGGCCTCCACCCAAATGGTATACTTTTCAAGGCATAGAAGCATAGAGGCGTGATGGTGATCTCTCCTGTAGGGAGATGAAAAGAATGGATACTCGGTCACTATCGCTCAATCAGGCCTCCTACCAATCCTGGACTAAAATTTTTAGTCTCCAACGAGGCCAGTCTACTTAGGTAAGATGCATATGTGATCTGCTTAACTCTGTAGGGAAGTACCTGATACCATTCCCAGGCTAAATTTGGATGGCCATATCTAGCCAATACGGGTGGTTCTTCCCCACGGGGGGCACCTAAAAATAAAAAAAACAAAAAAAAATGAATAAAAAAAAAGCCTGATTTTTCAAAAATAAAGACTTACCCAAGCACCCTATATGGAGTTAGATATGTGGCCCCAGGTCTTCTGGAGCATCTGTCTAGCATACAAATCTGCCGAACCCGCATCTCCCTGAGCTGAAGTACCACGACTCTCTGTGCCATCAAATTGGCACCCTCCGGGGAGTCCTACTCTTCTTTCTCTCAGCCATAATTTTTTCAAAATTACAAAGATCCCCAAGAAATTTAAAAATTTGCAAAAAAAACCTAAAAAGATTTCAAATTCTCCAAACAGGTCCCTCCTCAAGAACTTTGAAGATCTGCAAAGAAAAGATGAAGATCTTCGAAGAGCTTCAAGGAAAACTTGAAGATCTTCGAAGAAATTCAAAGAAAACTCAACCCAAATGCAAAGAACTTCAAATCTTCAAAGAAATTCAAAAAACTGAGCTCACCCACCCACAACTCACTCTCAACCCGGAAAAATCAGAAATGAGAAGTGAGTGGGGGGGACCATTTTATTGTCCAAAATTCAGATTTAAAAAAAAAAATTAAGATTCCAATTCCAAGGTGTAACTCAAAGATTCTTACCATAAAATACAAAATGCAAATCAAATTCATGTCACATTCAAATCAAATTAATGTGGAAGGTAAAATTCAAATCACATTGAAATCAAATTTATGTGAAAGGTAAAATTCAAAGCAGATCCAAATCAAATTCAAATCGCAATGAAATCAAATTCATGTGAAAGGTAAAATCCAAGTCACATTCAAATCAAATTCACGTGAAAGGTAAAATTCAAAGCAGATTCAAATCAAATTCATGTGAACAGCAAAAGCAAATCAAGATTCCAATTCAAAGGTCCAAATTTAAAATTCAAAAATCAAAGAATCAAAACATCAAAAATCCATGGAAGAATCAAAGAATCAAAGACCAAAATCCAAAGAAGAATCAAAGAATCAAAGGTCAAAATCAAAAAATCAAGAATCAAATACTAATTTCTTACAAGATTGAAAGAGCAACGAATTTCTTTCCTATAATCAACAGTCCCTGATAGCCCAGACTAGTTCAAAAGACCCAGCCTGGAGACCAGATAGCCCAGATTGGCTCGAAAGACCTAGCCTAGAGACCAGATAGCCCAGATTGGTTTGAAAGACCCAACCTGGAGACCAGATATCCCTAGACTAGCACATGGAAGCCCAGCCTAGGAAAAATCAAGAATCAAGTGCTAACGTCTTTTGCAAGATTGAAAGAGTAGCGAATTTCTTTCCTATAATTGATGGCCCAGGTAAGATCCTTAACTATGAGTAGTTAAAGATATTATCTATTGCATTTTCAACTCTATCATTGATGAGCAAGATGACGGTAGTACATGCTCCGGGTGATAAAATGTGGTCGTTCTTTTCTTTGCCCTTTGGATGTTGGCACAAGTCTCGGCCAAAGAGGGGCATTTTGTAGACACCCAATTCTGTCACCTTCCCTCGGCTATGATGACTTACGAATCGTGGACGCAACCTCTCACTTTTGATTGACAAAGATGACAATTAACTGAGATAATCTAACCCAAAAACATTCCATACCCACCTAAAAATCCCAGAAATCCCATGCAAGAGAAAAGAAGGGTCTAATAATGACTTCTCATATACAAAGGAATCCAGTCCAAAGTGACCCATATGGATGGACAGTGCTCAGAATCATGATTCCAACGACATATGGTGCATCAAAATCAGACCATCAGATCTCCCGCAATCATTCCCAGAAGTTATACCTTGAGTATCCAAACCCCGCCCATGCAAGTACCCACAGCTTGCCATAAGCATCCAAACCCCGCCCATGCAAGCACCCACACCTTGTCATAAGCACCCAAACTCCACCCATACAAGCACCCATACCTTGCCATGAGCATCCAAACCCCGCCCATGTAAGCACCCACACCTTGTCATAAGCACCCAAACTCCACCCATACAAGCACCCATACCTTGCCATGAGCATCCAAACCCCGCCCATGTAAGCACCCACACCTTGTCATAAGCACCCAAACTCCACCCATACAAGCACCCATACCTTGCCATGAGCATCCAAACCCCGCCCATGTAAGCACCCACACTTTGCCATGAGCACCCAAACCCTGCCCATGCGAGCAACCACCGCAGAGCCTTGCACAGCCTCACATGCACCAACCTTGCCCAGCCTTGTGCACCCCCACATGCAACAACCAGCCTTGTGCACCCTGCATGCACCGACCCAGCATCCTGCGCCCCCACCTAGAGCCCCGCACCCTCGCCTGCCGCCCGATAACCCCATCCGCTGCCCGGTGCCCCTGCCTACTGCCCGGTGACCCCATCCACAACCCGGTACCCCCACCCACTGTCTAGTGGCCCGACCTGCTGCTCGGTGCCCTTGCCCGTAGGCCAAAGCCCCCGCCTACTACCCGGCTCCCCTGCCCGTAACCTAGCAGCCCCATTGGGGACCGGCATCTTCACTTCGATGATCGGATTTGTGAGGAGATTCCCTCTGCACGCGTTTGTGTACTCCACACTACCCCACTAGCGTACCCTACACCACGACCTCCCATTGGCCCAAAAAAGCATCTTTTCACCTTATTGGCCCAAAAAAGCATATTTTCATCTCATTTGGCAAAGAAATTCACCTTTCACCCCATTGACCCAAAAATTTACTTTTTCATCCCATTGGCCATGAAAATCCACTTTTTTATCCCTTTGGCCATGAAAATCCACTTTTTTATCCCATTGGCCAAGGAAATCCCCATTTCCTCCCTATTGGTCCAAAAAATATATGAATACCCCCTCCCTTTAGTTTTACACACTCAAATCTCCTAGTGAGCACCCATTATAGAGAAGCTCTGCCCTCTCTCCCTTACCCCCTGAGGTTCTTCAAGTCTTCGAAGAGATCTTCATAAGATTCGAATTGTTCTTCAGGCCTTTAAAGTTCTTTAATCATTTGAAATTTTTAAGTGAGCATTTTGTGTAGGAGAAACTTTGCCTTCGTCCCCCCCTTTGTTGAGGTTCTCCAAGTCTTTGGAGCAATCTTCATAGATTCAAAGTGTTCTTCGAATCTTCGAAGTGCTCTTCGGGCTTACGAAGTTCCTCACTCATTCGTGTTTCGTCAATCCCTCCCCTAGCCTATTCTTAATTGAAGCTCTAACGGAGTGCCACCTCATCATAGCCCTCCCATAGCCTATTTATAGCAGAAGCTCTGTCGGAGTACCACCTCAACCTAGCCCTCCCATAGCCTATCCCCAACGGAAGCTCTGTCGGAGTGCCACCTTAGCCAAAATCTAAAGGTAGCCCATCCCTAGTGGAAGCTCTACCGAATTGATACCTCAGACTAAGCCCAGAAGTAGCCTTCCTTAGCCGAAGCTCTACCAGAATTCAAATCCAAATGTAACTGGTCCTAGCCAAAACTCTGCCCGAATATTACCACAGTTAACATCTCTCGAAAAAGGAAGTTGGAGGTCAAGACCATCTTCCCCTGAGCCGGAAGAATCCACAAGAAAGTTTATGCCAGCACTAATCGGGGATCCACCCCTCTTGACCGGAAGCAAGGGTCAAGCTCAGGTATAATCTCTCACCCAAATTAGCATAATGTGGACTTCTCATTGACCTTGTTTTAGTGTACATAACTAATTAAATTCAGTTGATGTATATATATATGTGATAACTTAGCCATGGATGCGAAATAGGAATAAATTATGGTAAATGTTCGTTCTCAAGCATCTAGTAGGAATACCGGTTGAACTGGGTAGATTGGGTGACTGACACCTTCCCAACTCTACAATCTGACACATACTCTAAATCTCTAGACTAAACTAACTTCTGGACCCTTTTATCAGGAATTGGGCCCACCCCTGGGTCTTAGGCCCATAATCCTAGGTGGTGACTCGAAACCCCTTTTGTATAATCCCAATCCCCCGTGTTGGACCATCAACAAATCCCCATCTCAATGACACCCCTACACTCCTGTGAAATAGGCCCCCACGTATCTTCGAGCGGTGGTATGATGGTGTAGGGGCCCATGGGTATGCACACACGACACACCCCTCCCCAAGAAAGAGAAAGAGAGGAGAAAAGGCCAAATGAATGCAACTCTTTTTCCCCCCACAAAGGGAAGAAGAGATTCCGGCCATTACCCTCATAGCTTCAGCTTGAGAAAATTGGGTGTGGGTGCTCCCGACTATGTGTACAGTCAATAGTAATGTATTGAATAGGTACGAAGCCTTTACAGGCACTGCTCCAGGGATGTAGACAAATTGTCGAACCTCGTAAAAATCTTATGTTGTGGGTGCTTGTTGTTTGTATTTTGTATTGAAGAATGCGGAATGCGGACTGGGTGTGCACACTTGGAAGTGCCTATGAAATGCTAAGTATACATACGATTGTGTGCAAATAGGGATAGGTACAGGGACAGGTGTATCAGGGTTTGCTTGCTCAGATAACAGATAGGTTTTGGGGATCATAATTGGACTCACTGATTCACCCCTCTCAGTGACTGTCGGATTACAACACAAAGATGTTTCTTAAGGAATCGATCTGCTCTTCCAAATTCTATTATGCTATTAGAACTAAACTCTGAGAAGTTCAAACCCAACTTGTCCACCATCATGAGATATGAAGTACAATCATGAATTTGGTTACCATCACTTGCAAAAAAGTTAATGTTGCTATGTACTGGAGCATTTAAAGAATCTCCAATCCTCTCCCTAGAGTAGGTTTCACATTCTGAAAATGGCACCTATAACCAGTCTGCAAGACTCAAAGAGCAGTTATGTCCAGGAGAGTCAATCTGAAGCCGAGTTTCTAGTTTCCCATAAATGAATGCAAGACAAGAATTTCCTGGTGACTCAGAAAAGTGAGTTATGACTCCATCCAAGGCTTGGCATGTGAAGGCCTTGAAACTCAGGAACAACAAAGAATAATAACCAGAAGAGGAGGTCTCTTCTCTCAACTAGTTCGACCTTCTACAATTCCTTTTTTTTAATGGAGCTGAATCCAATTGGGATTTGCCTTCTAATTGAAAATTCTGTTTTCTAAACTGCACAATTTCTTGCACATGTTATGTAGCATTCGATAAATAAATAAATAATGATGGAAGATTTCCATCAACATAGTGGTGTTATAAATAGTGAATCAAAATCCGCAAATTTGATAAATCCCGACAAATCGATTCTAGCCCTGCATGGGTTGCTCTGAAATCACTTGTTAGGATGTTTAGGGTTTCACAATGGACCCTAATTGGTTCCCATACAGACAACTAAAACACGAAATCAAATTAAATCATATATGATTGAATCAAAACATAAATTATTGATGAATTGTACCTTTCACTTAGTATGATGAGGACGATCAACGTCGTTCTTCACAATTTCCCTCTCTTGGCTATGGATCTTCTATAGCCCCTTAGACCTCTTTGGTTCTCTCACTTTAGCGGTAAAGTGCGAAAGAGTGAATAATGGTTGTAGGGACCCAAAACCCAGTATTTATAATATTGTCCTGCACCTAAAACCTTAAACCACAGTAAGTTGGGCCAGCATATCCCTAAACTTGAGAGTGGACCAAACCAGTTCATGCAACTTGACTCTCACCCATTTAATCAACCTGAATAATTAATTAAGCCCATTAATCCAACATTAATACCGTCAGTGGCTCCATTTGATCGAACCTAACTCAAAAAACGAAAGAGAGAAATTTTCAAGGTAACCAGATCTTTCTTCGCATCTACCCAGGTCCTTCTATTGAATAAAGCCAAAATTAGAGAGGACTCTCTGTTTGAGGAAAAACTGGAGGCCAACAGGGCAATGGCTCCTTAATAAGCTTGTTGAGCTCTAGGCACTTGATCCCAAGTAGGCCAAGGGTGGACTTAAATTTCCTTTTTCCCCAACTATATGAGTGGTTGTTGTTTCTAGCTTCGGAGCTGCTGGAGATAGGGAAGGAGATGGGTGAAAACATTAAGAAAATATAAATGGTGAAGATGGGTATTGTTTTGAGTAGTTTTGTAAACCCAAACCTAATTTTATATATTTTTATTAACTAAAACATATGACAAAAGTTTTGTAAAGGAAAACATAAAAGTGAGTAATTATGTTTGTTTGGTTTTTTTTTTTTGTCTTTATTTAGTTATTAGTTAAATATCAAACCAAGTTGATGCCCCAAAGGTCAATATAAAGTTGTAAAAATTGTTCACTCCCAACAACCATATTGGACATTATTTTTTTATTTCTTTATAACGTCTTTATGTAGTTATGAGTTAAATTAATTTCAAACAAAGTTGATGCCCCAAGGTCAGTATGAAGTTTGAAAAAAAAAAATGTATTGAGATTGTAAAAGTTGGTTTAAGCAGAAAGACGATTGAGAAAGACCAGGGATAAATAGTGAGTTATACAATTGAAATTCACCACCAAACTGAGATACAACTTCCCCGTAGAATTTCCCATATTTGCGACTGTAATCATCAGATCATACATGTGGCATGATGAGGTGTCATCCTCAATTTTACTCATCAGTGTGGAACAATCTTCAACACTGATTAAGAGACATTGAAATAAAGATTTTTTTTTTTTTTTCGGGCGGTGAAAAAAAAAAAAAAGAATTCCGATCGTTGTTGACTGTTGAGACATGAAATCAATCGACCGTCACAGCTCTAATTAAAATCCGTGGGTTGTTGTTTGCACTTTGAAAATTCGAACCGTTTCGTTTGTTAATAACCGCTGCTCTTCACTCAAAGCCACAATCAACAGATGTGCTTCCAACGAAGTCGAATTTCGAGGACGACAAACAAAGGAGGAAGTTGTCATCAGTCATCAGTCATCAGTCATCTAAGATTAGATGAGATGACTCCATAAGGAACCAACTACCACCATTACAGACCTAGGCTCTCTCTCTCTCTTTGAAAGTTTTGCTCCTCTGACCTGAAAGTTACATCGCCGCCCGCACTCATAACCAGAATTTCTGCTTCTGTCATCTCGAATTCAACTCAGAAAACTGAATTCTGTTTCTTTGATTGATCATATTAATCTGGGCTGGGGTGGGTTTTTTCTGGTATGAGGTTTTGAGGCGTTCTGTTTTCATCTCTACCAATCTTTCTATGTTGTTGTCTTTTAATCCAAATTTCAAATAGTGACTGACCATAAAAGAGAAAAGGGTCGAATATAATTAGAAGAGCTGCAATTCTTACTTCCTAGTTTTTGTTTTGGGGTGTGCTCTACACCTGTTTGACAATGGGTCTGTCTGGTGATCAGGATTACAAATCCAACCCACACAGATGACTCTAGAAAATTTAGAGCAAATTAGCCATAGCCTAACACATTTACAATGTTTTTTTCATTAACAAGAAATTGAAGTGAGTTGAAAAACATTGTAGAAGTTAATATTGTTTTGACTTGTTATTTTGACCATGATCTTAATTATGTTTCTAAAAAATTAATGATGCAAATTTGTTGTGATATTTATTTTTCTCATTTTTCGATATATATTTTTTCATGAAGATGTATCTTTTGTATCTAATTTGCTTCTCTTGGTGTGAGCAGGATTAAAATGGTGAGAGTGTATCTGGAGTGGTGATCTGGGATTTTTTTTTCCAATGGGAACTGCTATCAGTAGGGCTGCAAATGGCATTGGTGGATTTCTTGGAAGTGCTTTTGTTGCTCCATTTAAGACTATATTTGGGGGATCATGCGAGTAAGATCATATCTGATGACCAAATTTATACTACTACTCCTGTGTACATATTTATTTTTTCCCTTATGGGAGTGATTGATATCTAGTTAGTCTTATTTCTCTTTTTACACTGATTGAATTATGGGATGATTGATTGTCCAAATTCCCACTTGTCCTGGAAGTTGACATGTTGTCTTCTTTCCATGTCAAATATATCCAAAACAAATTTTATCCTTTCATATTGATCAAAAAGATCAATATGCCTCAATGAACCTTATCTGCTGCTGTACTATAAATCTGGTTTTGGCAATTAGGATACCTCATCTTAGGCCGGCGTGCACAGTATCACGATGAGACAAGTTCATAGGCCACTACTAATGTAGGATTAAAAAGAAAAAAAAAAAGGCTGTTACCCAATGCACAAAGGCTTCCCGCAATTAAGCAGGGTTCTGGGAGGGTATAAAGGTAGACAGCCTTACCCCCTTTATGGAGAGGCTGATTCCCAAGACTCGAACCCGCACCACTGCGTAGGCGGAAAGAGCCCTTTGCCATTGCTCCAAGCAACGACCCCTCCACCACTAATGTAGGATTGTTCCCCTAATTTCAATTTCTTCTGATTTAGGCTGTCTAAGATTTAGCTCTAGATTGGAAGGTTACGATCCTTCATCCTGTCTTGTTGATTTGGGTTATGCCCCTGAAAGAGGTGTTCAGGCCTACCAATTGAAGAATGAATATTGATGCACCGTTTGCCATTTTATATGGATGAGTGTATGTCGATGGCTGTGGTTCAGATTCATGGCAGTCGACGGTTTTTTATGCATACTATTGTGCTTCATCTGTTTATTTTATTTTATTTTGTTTTGTCATCATTTATTGCCCATGGGTGCATCAATTCATCCCTTTCTTCTGATTTCTCTTACAGAGCAAGAGTAGAGAATGACCTTTTGAGTCTGTTCACTTTGTAGGGGCATCTGTGCTGGAACATGGGACTTAACCTGTTTTATCCAACATTTATGCGTATCCAATCTGGTGAAACTTTTGATGATATTGGGTCTCATCTATATAAGTAAGCTTCTTTTTTGTTCTGTTTTGCTTTGGTTTGTTACATTTAGCTTTACACTGATTACCTTCTGTCCTCTTCTACATTATGGAGCTTATTTATGTTTGTGCAAGCTTTTCTTTTCTGATTCGTGTGAGCTTTTTCTTAGCTTTGGATCAAGTTGGAATGCGAAGTAGGATTTTACCATTCCATACAGCTTTACATTCACTTTCTTGATTTACTGTTTTCTTGTCCTAGTCATATGCATTTGAAGTAAATTAGAGTATTAAATGGAAGAACTGTACCCATCCCAGATCTATTCATTGTATGAACCGTGGCCCATTGGACTTGTTATTCTTGCTATTCATCTTCAAGAACATTGGATTCTTATTAATAATGAAGTTGATATATGAAAGTTTACTTACAATAATAAAGTTGAAACTATCATGTACACTTACAGACATTACCGGTTTACAGTACATGATTAGGACACTCTTCTAGAGTCGATAAATTTTCATAAACTTATTTATTCCTTTTGTACCGCGTGTACTTTCTAGAGATTTTAAGTAGAACAATTCTAATCTTTCCTTTCTTATTAAAATTTGTCATTCAGCTTTGATGTTCATGTACCTTCTTTTCAAAGTGGGGATAATTCAATGCATTGGAAGAAGCCTCTTTAAAATGTGTTGGGCTGCATGTGAGACATACTGGTTTGCATTAAAAGATATCAGTTGTTTTCTGTGGCACAAATTAAAGAACACCAAGCGGGTATACCGCCGCCGCCGCCACCGCCACTTCCCAGATGTGGAAGAAGGATACAGCTCAATTGATGGTAATGAGTCTTCAAACAATTACAAGAGCTTGAGTATCAGTAGAAAGAGATCGGTAAGAGAGAGAAGAAAAGATCGGGTAAAGATGTCTCTATACCCTGTAAGGCGTAGGTCCAAATATCGGTATATGAATCGTAGTCGACATCACGGTGTGCAGTGGAAGACAAATGAACTGTCAGTCCATGTGAGGAGTGGGTCTGGGAGATCACAAAACTCAAGGCAGTTTCAAGTAAGGAAGACAGGTAATTTGGGAAGAGGGGGCAGGCTATTTAAGAAGAGGAGGATCAGGTGATCCTATCTTAACTGTAATTTTTCAACATTGTTTTACAAGTTAGAAATTTCATTCACTAGAAACTGGGGCATATTTCACATTCTTTTACTGCTGCAATGGCCTTCCAAATGGAGCCTGCATGAGAGTATCAGTTTTTAATTTTCTTTTTCTTTACACAATATGAAATGTTCCACGTTACAATTTTAGTTTCTGATTTTCTCTTCCTCCTCTCCCCCTCCCCAACCAAAAAAAAAAAAAAGATGAAATGGTCCATATTATCAGGGAGCTCAACTTCAGTTGCCTTTTGATCTTGTAATCTGCCTTCATGTGGACTTAAGCACCCCTTTTCCAATTCAGCAATGGGCTAGTTGGATTTGATTTGGCTGGAAATTTCTGGCCATGTTTAATTAGGAGTCTTTCAGTGGTCTGGTCTTTTTAAGCATGAAGGTGGTGTTGAAGTGTCCATCCTAAAAGTTTAAGTTATCAGGTGGAGAGGCTCAACTAGTATATAAGGCATCCAATGTTTCAGGGTTTTCCAATGTGAGATTATCCCAACATGTGGTTTAGTAATAGTTCTAGATGGATTTCTTGCTGGCACGGCCTTATCTTTTATCTTTATGGTTGTAGCCAAGGCCTATGCCTTTCATTTTCCCATCCTCTCACTCTCTACTATCTTCAGATTCCCCCATCGCTTTTGCTCTGCCTTTATATTCTATTTGTTCCCTCTTTTATATCTCATTAAGTTAACTTTGCTTTGTTCAACAGATCCTAAAGCATTTCCCTTTAATTCATGGCATGTTATGGTTTTATTCATTTATTATTTAGTTTCAAATTTATGTGATTTACTCATATACCCCAGCCACGAATAATCACTTTCTGTTTATCCTGATTGAAGAAAGGGATTTTACTGTATATTCAACATTTTAAATTTCTTTGCTCGATTAAAACAAAATTACTACTTTTGATGTTTACAGTTGTGATGTAGTTCAAGTTAGTCTGAAGTTACTCAAAATCAGACTCCTTGAAATCTAAACACATTGTCAGCTTGTTGCTACTTAGAAAGATAAGATGATCTTAAGGGTAAGAAAGACATTTCTATGAGAATTGTTTTTAGACCTTTGTGTTCTGTGTGTGTGTGTGCGCGTGAGAGAGAGAGAGACCTGAGATCATTCTTTTTTTCTTTTCTTTTTTTATAATTGAAAAAGGGTTTGCTAAGTAACATTAGCAGGGTAACATAAATCTCTCTTCTGGATCTAAAAAAAAACACTTTACAAATATGTGTATACTAATATTTAGTTAGAAAACCACAACGTTTAAAGTAGCCATTTCTTATTTGGCATGTTTCACAAGATTTTCATGATGTAATGGCCACAAGCAGTAGCAGATGGGTATTGCAAGAAGCCAGATGAGAGAGGGATGGGGGCAGAAGAGATGTGTGAAAGAGTCCAAAGTGGGGAGAATGTGTGTGTGTGTGTGTGTGTGAGAGAGAGAGAGAGAGAGAGAGAGAGAGAGGTATTGTGGGGATTCAGATCCTCTCCAACCTCTTGGACGCCCAGCTAAGCATCTGATAGTTGCGAAGACCAGAGCATGCACCCCAACACATGGCACACACCCCAAGGACCTTCCAACCGTCGGATGCCAAATGGGATGCCCAACAACTGGAGAGGATTTGAGTCCAAGGGAGAGTCATGTGAGAGAGAGGGGTAACATGTGTGAGAGAGACGGACTGGGAGGGAGAGATCTGAGAGAGGGGGAGCAAGGATAAATTATATTATAAAGAGTATTATCGTCACTTGAAAATTTACCAGAAAAAGCTAGATTGTACATGAATACAATAGTAAGATAGTATGATATGATATGGAGGGTAGGGTCAATGCTCAATAAAAGGCCCAACCCAACCCTAGACATAGAAATCCCAGCTCTAACCCAACATTCAAGCAGAAAAACCTGGTACAAGCGCTACCAGGCTCCTAGCAGGCTTTCGGTGAGCTTAGGTTCAAACTCATTGGGAAAAACTTGCATCCCTAAGTAAAATGAAGGAGAAAAAACGCTACCAGGCAGCATGGCAAATGCTAGCACCTCCCTATGTCGATCTCCTTCTCCCTTAAAATAAAATGGTACTTTTTTCTTGGGCGAGAACCCTGACGGTTTGGAGTAGAATGGACCAATGGTAGGGTGCGTGGGAGCATATTCGGTGCAAATCAAGGGCGGTCTTTTCACACCCTACACAATCTAAGCATTACCAGCACAAGACTGGGAGGGTTCTTTTCCCTTTTTTCTTTTTTTTTTCATAATTGATAAAGTCTCTTTATCATATCCTCCGTGTCATTAAAAATTTAGGAGAAAGAACACTACTCGATAGTGTGGTGTACGTCCAAACAAATGGGGAAGTAGAACCGGGGCATAGGTGTCTTTTCACAAACTGATTCCACATCCCATACACAACACCATTGGTAGCATTCTTTTTCCCTAAAATTTATGTTTTGAAACGGAAAACTGTCATTCGAAGACATAAATCTTGGATCGATATATAGAAAATGCCTACTAAATTGTTAACCGGCTTCTTTAATTAATTGAGCCTGTGTTGAGTTGAGAGAGTTGAGACTATATATCTTCTTCTTCTTTTTTCAATCCAATCTTCTTTTCTTCTGCCAACACAAAAAGGTAACACCGTGGATGGTGAAGTTCATGGAAGGACTGCGTGGGTGGTGGCAATCTCTCTTGCGACAACAAAGTTGATGACGGCGGGGGAGGAGTGCGAGATCGATCTAGTAGACGGCAAAGTTTGGAAAATAAAGATGGCAGATCAGTGTTTCTCGTCTCTCTCTCTCTCTCTCTCTCTCTCTCTCTGTATGTGTAATACCCCTAATTTTTCTTTGACTTAGTCCAATCTTGACCTGAAGTGATGAGTTAGCTGATGACGGGGGCAGTCAAAGTCAATGTTTGTAATGGATGATGTGGTGGTCAAAATATAAATTTGTTGACCAAAGTCCAAAATTCCTTAGCCTTATCACTGCTCTATTTTTGGTATGTTTTCAAATGTTCTTGAATTGCAAAATTCCTTTTTTTTGGAGTCATACCTTTTATGGTAACTATATGGTGAGGCATAACTGTCTTTTTGGGCTGTCGGTCACTTATAGAAACTCATAATTTGTCTTACAATTACTTGCCTATTATAAACAATATTAAATATGGTATTTTATCTCCCCACCTCACATTATCTCCTTATTTGGTTTATATATTTATGGTTGATTATTAAATCATCCTACCTATTATGCTAATTATTCAAATTTATGCAATTATGATTTGACACCTAAATTAATATCCTTTTAATTATACTAATTTAGTGATGTCTTTTTTCCTTTTCTTGTGATATTCAAATCAAGGGAGACAAATTATCAAATCAATGGGGTAAATTGATTATCATTTTTCCCTTCCTTATAAGACTCAAATCAAAGGGGGACAAATTGTATAATCAAGGGGGCATGGGCAACACTTTTTTTTTTTGTCCTTCTGTGAAAGTTGTAAGTGGTTTAATTCACTCTCTACACATGGTTTTCCTTTCTATATAATTATTAACATTGATATAGGAAATTAATTTGTATGTTTATATATTAAATGACTTTTTTTTTTTTTTACATTGTAAATTTATTTCTCTTGAAATTTCTATCTCTTTATTGGGTTTGGCATTTCATGCTTAATAAATGAAAGCATATTAAAAATTCTGATTTATATTTATTTTATTTTCTTTTTGGATTTGTGATTGTTACATTATGTCCCTATGTGGATTTTTGGATGATGTATGCTATCATTGAGTATATTTTGTTTGTACGAAAATCTCACTATCGATCAAAGTCACAGTACAGTGTGAGCCGTAGTACAGTACGGGACGATAGTGTGTTTTACGCCTTACAAGAACCAATGGTGTGATTGTAATATCTTTCATATGAGATGGATGTGGATCAAGGTCACAGTACGTGTGAGCCGTAGTATGGTACGGGAGCACATGCCATTCCCATATGTTGGAACTATTATTGTGATTATGAATTATGTGAATGGGTTAACACATCGATCAAGATCATAGTACGGTGTGAGCCGTAGTACAGTACAGGATGGTGGTGTTAAATTTCATTGATTATGATTTCTGATATCTATTATTATTTGATTGACTTGTTAGATTTACTTTTATTTTCATAATATTTCACATTTCATCTAAAAAGAAAACTTTATTTCTTTTGTTTTCAAACTTGTGTAAATTATGATTTCTGCCATTTACTAAGTTTCTCCAAAAGCTTACCCCTTACAATATTTTAGATGATGTGATTGAGATTCATGGAGAGGGAGATGAAGAGCCTATTGCATACCTATGGTCTAACAAGGATGACTTATCGTTTGGGAAATTTGAATATGAAGAAGTCATTGTGTTATGCTCATTTTGTACTCACCAATATCAACACGACATGTGGAACTCAGGCCAAGTGAGGCAAGCCATAACCAAACTGCTAAATTGGCTTTAGAGATCAAGGAAAATAAATCAAGACCAACTAAAGGACTGGCTACCGCCAAGTTCACATCCGTGAGTCAGCAAACGAGCAATCGAGCCACTCATGGGCGCTCAGAGAATCTTAGATAAAGAAGGAAACTCAATCACCACAAGGGGATTCTCTCTCAATCAAATGTGTAACTGCCAAGGCAAGGAATAGGTCTTTTCTAGACTAAAAAATCACCAAAAGGACTACTAATCATCCCTAGAAGTAGGTGTATCAACCGGTCGGGCTGGGTCAGTCTCGACCGGGTTTAATCGGGCTTGACCACTTGGAAGCCTTGCACCGTGAATACTCATTTAAGTAAACGGACCTAGCTTTGGGGGGATGGTACAGTTTATAATCGGGCCGGTGGATGTCAAGCTTTAATCAAACCTCTTTAAACGTGTCTTAACCGGGCTACGGAACTATTTAAGTCTAAACGGGTTTTAAATGTACCTACCCTAAATTTTTTTATTAAGTTGGTTGAATGCCCAGAAATATGTGAGGCAAATCTTTAATAAAAAAGAGAAATGATAAGAGATTATGGTTGTTCTTACAAAGAAAAAGAAAAGATTATGACATTTACAACTTACAAAATAAAACTTAATTAAATCAAATCCTATTACAAAGCAAAGGGTAAGAAAGCTTAATTTGTTTCTTACTAGTAGTGGCAATAAGAAATTTTATGTAGTATAAAAGGGGGTCGGGCTCCAATGAGTTGGTTCAAGCTGAGCATATAAATGTGTCGGTTCGATTGGGCATCCGACAGGCTAGCTACTTGCACCGTGAACGTCCGTTTAAGCCCGACACATTTTTTAATTGAGCCGGTCCAAGTCGGGCTGTAAACGTGTCAGGCTTGGTCGGGCCTACTGGTGCTGGCTCAGAATTGACACCCCTACCTAAAAGGAAGGTGATCCCCCTCGCTGATAAGGATATTATCCACTTTCTAAATATAACTCAATATCTTAGTATGCTTGGACTCCTATTAGCTCTAGGATGCTTACTAAGTTAGGATTCCCCATGACCGCCACGCTCCAAATATAAATACCCAAGTAAATGCCCCTTCACAAGAATTGAAAACTTCTCCATTTTTCTTGGAATTACTGTTTGCAAATAGATCTAACTTAGGCATCAGAGAGTCCCCCGCTGGAGCAGCCCGATGGACACTCTCTTATATTTTTTATCTATTTGTTCTCCTATGTAGGGTGTATGAGAAGCCTATGATGATTTATTGCCACAATAGATTGGTGTCATCTGTGGGAAACGTTATTAGCAAAGTCATTAACTGATACTCATGGTGAGGAAGAGCCTATGTTTGGGTGGCTCTGAACCACAACCATTCCTTCCTGTGAGTGGACAAGAGGTCACCCTAGAGGTTGACTAGGCAAGAACCAATTAGTAGGGAGCACAAAAGGACACAAGCACCCCATAGCTGGTGAACATCCTTCCTCCTCCTCCAATGCTAGAGCAGCTAGATCCTATCGTGCTTGCCATAAATTTGTAGTTACAAGCATTACAACTTCAAGTGCTGGAGATAAACTAGTTGTTCAGAAATCTGGTTGGGCAGATCAATTTAGCACTTCTTGATGCTCCATCTCCCGTGGCTTAGGCGAGTGGAGTGCTACCACTAAGACCAAGGCATGCTTGAGACGTGATTGGTTGTATGGGTTCTGTAATATGCACCGACACAACCCACCACTCGTTGATTGACATAGAGATGTGGATAGTCGTATGGGTTCTACAAATATGCACTGGCACGACCCACCACTCACCAATTGACACAAAGATGAAGATAGTCATATGGGTTCTACCAATGTGCACCGACAACGAAACCCACCACTTGTTGAACAACAAAAGACTCCCAGCAGGCACATGCGACCCCCCGGTGGCACAAGAGGAGAAGCCTTAGCAGTAGAATTGTCAGCCCCTCGAGAGTCGGCCATAGGATCTATGCCACTGGGACGAAGCCCCATAAGGAAAGTCAACCAACCAAGGGCAGCCAACCCACCAAGGAGGCCGAGTCCCCCAGAAGGATGAGCCTACCGAGGCATAGCTCGCCCCTAACCCTCTGCTCAGAGCCCAAGAGAAGAGGACCATCTACGCAAAGGAAAAAAGATAGACCAAGACATCGAGATCTCTCAGACACTCCCAAGAGATGAAGGGAAGGAACTGAAGCTATGCACCCCAATAGAGAAAGCAATCTAGACTTCCGCATCCCGCGAGCTAGATGAGAAGATCAGTAGCTTGAAGTAGTCGACCACTGGAATGCCAGTGGTCCAACCCATAATTCTTTGTCTAAGGTGCTAAATGAACACTCCTCTTCCAAAAAAGTTTAAAATGTCGGCCTTCATCATATATGATGGGAGGATCGACCCAGTAAACCACCTATGCCATTATTACTCTATGATGTCCCTCTAAGGAAACTCAAACATTGCGCTATGGCGGGCAATCCCAACCTCTTTGAAAGGGGCTGCCTTGATTTGGTTTTTAGCCTAGAAAACCAGGTCCATACACAACTACAATTAACTCGGAAGGCCTTCATCTCAGGTTCTAGAGCAGCATCTTGCAACAGAAGACATTTTCCAGTCTGTTTGCCATTAAGTAGGGACATATAAGGGTAATGACCAAGGTTCAACTCTCTCATGCATCCACAAGCCTTGTAATGCGTACCCCGCTCGAAGACATATGGGGGCCTATTTCATAGATGGTTTATTTTCCCTTCGTCTATTTTATAATATGAATATCAAGAATGGTTTCATATTAATGTAGAATGACAAATTTCTGGGGATTGAAAATCATATAAACTTGGAGTTGCCACTTAGGGATTAGGGCCTAGGACCTAATGGGTGGGCCAGACTTGTGAGGGAAGGGCCCAAAAATTGGTCTCATCCAAAGATAAGGGTAAGTGTTAGGTTATGGAGCTGGGAAGATGTTAGGCATCCAATCCATTTGGTCGAACCGGTCTTCCTACTAGATGCTTAGGAAGTGAATCCCCAATATATCCTCTACCGCATATATGGCTAATTATTACAAACTATAATGTACAAGATTGTATGTAAATGTGAGAATCTATATGCCTAATATGTCAATAGATTATATTTGTGCTCGAACCCTATTTCGGGTCAAGAGGGGTGGCCCCTTTTGTTGTACGTGTGATCTTTGGTGAGGGTTTCCTGGCTTAGGTGAAAGTGAATGCGGCAGCTTGCCTTCCTTCTTTGGAGAATCTAGACCTCTTGTGACACTTCAAACCTTCATGCATCCTTTGGAAAAGTTGGGAATTTCAGCAAAACTTTGGCTCGCAAAGCAAGGAGATGGACCTATTGGGAAGAACTTCAGCCTCGAGTAAAGTATCTGACTATATGGTGTTCTATTGGCCCTAGGTTTTGGTGAAATGTTGGACCAAGGCTTGGACAAGGGGTTAGGCTAAAAGAAGAAGAAGAGGGCTACTGAGGAGACAAGAGAATATTTCAGCACTTTTGCACTATCATGATAAGGATGGGTAGAAAAGGGAGAGGGTAGGTGGGTAGGGATCACCATCAAGTCACTCTCGTGCCTTGGGAATGGAAAAGGGGCTATTTATAGGTGTTTAGACACAAAAAGGTGAAATTTGATGGGCCTGTCAAAAAAGACATCTTTTTTGTGAGCCCGCTACCCAAGATTATTCTCAATTGGTGGACTCATAACCAAAATGGTTGGAACATTGGTGGGCCCGCCAGAATTCTTATGTCCTCACTAGTTTTTTGGTAAGCCCGTGGCCAAAAGCAGCCACAAAAAGTGCGGGAAAGATGACAAGGCCATCAGTTTTTCTTTACGAGCCCGTCAAAAAACTAATGAGCTCGTCAGGGATCTTTGACCTGGGTCAACCCTATATGGGTTTCCTGTCTTTTGATTGTGATTTTGGGAGATCAAGTGGTCCGATTTTCACATGTGATATATCATCGGAATCGTTTCTCTAAGCACTATCCATTGATACAATGGTTGAGACCATTTTTTGCTAAAAACCTTTTGGGATTTCTGAAGAAGGACCCTTATCTAATTGCATACCTGACAGTCCTTATCTGTGATGTTCCTATACCGTTTGGAAAGTACTTAGATTCGATTTTTCAATATAAGAGGTGCTAGTTTCAGATGCCATGAGATCGGGCATGTAGAGGTCCTAAGCCGGATTAGGATTTTAAGTCCAATTAGGGTTTTAGGCTAGATTAGGTTTTTATAGTTTGATGTTACGGTTTCAGTTTGTTGTCGGGCTTAAGTCACTTTGACGGATCAGATTCTCCTTCGATGGGAAGCATAGGCCTCACCTCATCCTATAAATCATCATTACCAGGGGCGGGTGACAAAATTGGGTGTGTATAGATTGCCCCTATTTGGCCAAGGCATGTGCCGCAACCGAAGGGCAAAGAAAAGAACTATCACATTTTGTCACTAAGAGCATGCACTACCGTTATCTAGCTCAAGGACGACGAAGGTGCATTACAAAAATATGGGTGAATAATTGATAAAAACTTGAGAGATCCATTAGTAAATGAAAGAGATTGAAAGTCGCAAAGCAATTAACATACTCAAGCGATTAACCCCGATAAATCAAGAAATTAGCATGATACTATCTAAATGGAATTGACTAGGAGGTTGAGATCTTACCTGAGCTAGTGGTTTTTGAGGGGAGACGTTCAATGGGTCCCTATCACACCCCGTTCATATAGAACAGGACCGGTGATCGAGTTCCCTCTGGGTAACCCCAAACCATTAGGATCATCTGATACAGTAACCACAGCATAGCAAGCATAAGTAATCAATGGAATATAATAATGTAATTTAGCAAAAGTCTTGTTGTATATAAATACTTATGATCCCTATATACTCTTGATACCCAAATTGTTATACATAGTATAATTACATGTGGGCCCGCAGACATGATATTTACACAAGACATACCAATTTAACTATAGAGAGCACAAAAATAGAAATATATCAAAAGAATCAAAAGAGTACAGCAAATGGAATCAGGTACTGTTGCCCTACAACATAACCTTCATATGGGCAACCTTCACCGTGATCGAATCCTTTGGAAACCCACTAATCCCCTACTGGTGTTTCGTCGGTGGGACCCGGCATGGGTTCCTCTCCTGAATAGCCTGCACAATCATCTAAAAAGGTGTGTACACGAGGGGTGAGCTCACTAGCACAATAAATGGAAAGAAAGACATACACAAACAATTACAAATCAAATGATACTATATGCATAAGATTCATGTTAAACCTACTTCAACTAAACAATCATTACTAGGACATAGGTTACGTGCTACTCACAACCACAATGCACGTATGCCCCGTGTTCAAGATGCATTCTCCATCCCATGATACGCCTATAGGGTTGTCGAAAAAGGTCAACTATGAGCACTCGAAAAGGTAAATCGGTCAAACCACAACAGAAATATAAATCGTGGCCAAACCACAGTAGAAAAGTAAAAGCAGTACGACTATCACCAAGATTTCTAACTATCCTAATGATTAGCCAGGTGTACTTCTAACCACCACGGCAGTCCGCGACTAACACTTTCCCCCAATGATAACCCAACACATAGACCCCTATTGGGAAGGGTCGTAGCACGAGGGAATGTGAAATCCTAACTACATGCTCCTATATGAGATAGTATAACTATATAGTACTTTCGTATCCCATTTCACGGTGTACTAATGCATTTGTTTCGAAGCCGACTATGGAATCTATTCTAGAAATCCCACACATGTCCGGCAAATCATCACCATGTTCCAACATATGATAAATCCATTCTCATGATTCCAAGCAAGTAACAAGATTTAAAAATTTAAGATACAACATATTCAGTTCTAAATGCATCAAGCATATGCATGGGAATGGCAATTGAGATGTTAATATAATTTATGAATGCATAAGATGCCAAAAACACTCCCAAAAAAAGATCAAAGTCCTCTCCCCACTTACCTATTCTTGTAGAAGAATCTACACACGCGGTATGGGTAAGATCCGGAGTGAAGACAAGTGTCTCAAAACCTAGCACAAATAAGGAATTTAGAATACGCGCACTTCAGAATTATAAATGATGTAAGATATGATCGTGGTGCGTATAATAGCGTGAAGAAGGTTGTCGGTGATTTTGAGTTCAATCAGAGCTCATTTGGGCTATAGGTAGGTCATACAGGTGGGCAGGAGAACTTACCTGTGTAAACTGTCCAGACCGGTGGGTCATACTGGTAGGTCTGGCAACCGTCGGTAGGCCTAGAGGAGATCGACGGGTCATAATGGTAGGTTTGGTACCCACCATTTCTACCCGTCGGTAGGTCCAGAGGCACTGGCGAGACTAGTAGGTCACACAGCTGGTCAGGCACCTATCGGTCTTACTTGTCGGTTGACCCAGAGAAGACCGATGGGTCACACTGGTGGGTGTGGCACCCGCTAGTCCTACCCTCCGGTTGGGCTAGAAGCCCAGGCAAGACTAGGGGGTCACACTGGTAGGTGTTACCACCCGTTGGTAGTCCGTGGGTTTTGCTATTTTCCTTCCTTTCTTCATTCCACCTCTTGAAAAATCAATAGGGTGGTTCTCACTTCATTTCCCACACATTCTAAGCCTCATCTACTTGATTGTTCCATGGATCTAAGTTATCATCAAGATTTGGGGAAAGAAATCATACCTTAGCTTGGAAAACCCAAAATCTTGGGATCCTCTTCCCAAACTCAAATGCCACTTTAATAACTCTCATATCTTTGTTTCCCTTCTTTAATCCTTTAAGAAAATCACACAAGGGTTCTATTGTTACTTTGATTTGACCATACACATGAGGGTATCATCACAATCCATCGGGTTAGGGCGTTATTTACTTCAAAACATAGATCCCCAGACACCGATGACTATTTTGACGATGGAAAGGTAAAACGTGGCTCCGGAATCCAAAGGGAAAGCCTTCTTCTTACTCTTCTTCTCCTTCTTCGTCTTTTCTCCCTCCTCTTTACTCCTCTCACCAACCTCTACTGAAAATCATAAATGGGAGAGAGAGAAAGGTATAAGTGTCATTTATACCATGGCCAATAAATATCTTCTAAGGTCCGTTTGGTTTTGCCCATTTATAGACCAAACACATTAAATCAAGTTTCCGGGGGAAGTAATCAACATCATCGGGCATACAAGACCTCATTTCGATGAGGAGTCCAAAATACACATGCTCACCCAAGCTGGGCTTACTGGGGCCCACATTACCCCAACAGGTGGGTTACACTAGTGGGTCTCGCACCTACCAGTGAAACCGACCAGTTAGCTAAAACAAAGCTAACCTTGTTGTATTCTTACGAAAAGTGTAATCCTACCCGTATCTTACCCTCATCTTGTATTGTGGACTAAGTTCTTATCATTCAAATATGATAGCGTACCTTTCCCATTTGTACATGGCCTTGTGATATGTGCAAGGGTACGATTTAGGCATACGAATCACTTTGGGTACAAGTTCAATCTTATCTGGCCACCCGGCATTTGATGTCACCCTTGCTGTCCTGTACCATAGGGCACTGGCATCAACCCATTCCGATTTGGACCCTGCAAGACCAAACCGAATCAACCGGTCAATAAATCGGGTTTTAAAGAGCAAGGCTCTACAGTCCCAGTGTCAGTTCCTATAAAGTGTTAGCAGGCAAAAGTTATTGATTGATTTGACCAATGTGGTCTTGTAAGGTTGCTCATGACCTAAGTGATGGGTGTTTTAGTCAAACTAACTACCTTAGGTATCTCTTGACCTAAACAAGGGCGTACTGGTCATTTGGCCTCTCTGGACAACTATAGACTAAGCAATTGGTATTTCAGTCAAACTAGCCATCCTAGGCATCTCTTGACCTAAGTAAGGGTATTTTGATCATTTGGCCACTCTGGGAAACTATAGACCAAGCTAATGGTATTTTGGTCATTTCATACTTATACCTTGGTACAATCCTAAATCTTTAAAAATTTGGGCCATTTAGGGGTATTTTGGTCATTTGACCTACATTGGGAAAATCATGAATTTTTTGAAAACTGGGCCATCCAGGGGTATCTTAGTCATTTGACCTATACCCTGGGCCAATCATATTTTTTTTATAACTGGGCCATCTAGGGGTAATCTTGGTCATTTGACCTATACCCTAGGGCAATCACGAAATTTTTGGGAATTGGGCTATCCAAGGGTATTTTGGTCATTTGACCTATACCTGGCCAATCATGTATTTTTTGAAAACTAGTCCATCGAGGGGTATCTTGATCATTTGACCTATATCCTAGGCCAATCATGAATATTTTGGGAATTCGGCATCCAAGGGTATATTGGTTATTTGACCTATACCCTAGCAAATCATGAATTTTTTGGGAATTGGGCCATCCAAGAGTATTTTGGTCATTTGACCTATACCTAGGCCAATCATGAATTTTTGAAAACTGGGACGTACAGAGGTATCTTGATCATTTGATCTATACCTTGGCCATGCAGTATATATTTATACACATTATTCTCGTATATATACATATACATATTTGTGTACCACATATATACATTTATTTTATGCATATTAATGTAAGGTATAAATATGCACAGATGTATATTATGTATATGCACACTTATATGCACATAATATATATATATATATATAATTTATTTTTATTTTTTTGCCATGATTTTTGGCCGGCCCGTGAGAGTTTTGATGGCCCATGACCAAAAGTGGTCTCAAATATAAAAGGGGTGGACCCTCTTCCCGAATTTTTTATCACTTGGGTGATTCTTCTCTGACTTGGTTTCGTGCCAAGTGTCTTTTTCTCCTTTTCTTCTTTCTTTTTGGGTTTTAAAACATGGGGTACAAGCACGCTTGGGGAATGTGTCTTGAAGTAGTTGGCCATCACTCCCTCTAAGGATGAGGTGGGGGCATGATACACTGGGTCCACCCTGAAGGCAACGAAGAAGCACTTGTGCAACTCAGCTTGGCGAAAATGGGTGAGTCTTTTTTTTTTTTTTTCTAGCCTTGGGCACACCAGCACCTTCACTTCCTTTGCCCTCCCCTAGTACATAGTGAGCATGATAGGTTTTCGATTACTCAAAAATGGGGTAGGGGCAAGACCGCTAACGTATCCTTTCTTCTTGCTACAAGGAGGAGAGACGTGTTGAACCATCTCTCAAAGGTATGTCCGTATTGCTTCTCTTCATTTGCATTGCTTCTTTGCTAACCCTTGTTTTTGTAGGTCTCTTGTACTCATTTTCAGACTATTGACTTTCTCGTGGCCAAGTATTGGGATGAGGCTAGGATACTTACCTGCCCTCACATCTTGTTTGAGGTCTTGAGGGCTCTACATGGTATTTGGGGAAGAGAGTGACAGGAGAATGGCCTAGTTCAGAGGGTTACCTGGTCCCTTGCTTCCTTCTCCTTCTATGCATTGTCCGGAGATAGTCCCAAAGGAGGAGTTTGAGACTGTCTAGTTGGGATGTGGTGGGACAACCTTGTAGACCTGTTGCACTGATTTTAGATTTGATTTTGATTGTGGATTTTTTTTGGTTAAGGCACTGCTTCAGTGATCCTGGCAGTATTGTAAGATGATGGTAAGCGTCTTAGTCACATGTTTGACACCTAAGTGGAGGTGGGTGTGACACCCAACCACCTCAGGATCCTCCTTTTACTAAGTGCCACCCTCATCAACTCAGTTTTGAGGACCAGCAAGGTTTCACAGATCTCTTCTTGTAGAAAGAGTTGTATGGGTCCGACGGTCTCTATTGAATGGGAGTCGCCACCTGGATTGGGGTCTATGACCTATCGCTAATTGAAATTGAAATGACTCCATCCGAATTGTCTAACCACGAGTTAGGGTTCATGTCAAGTTACGGTATGATGAGCAGTTTAGGCACCTCGGCCGACCCGGTAAAAACTGGATTTCAACCCTAGGTAACACATATTATTATTGATTGGACTGGCTAGGTTTGATCATGCATACAACACTATCACACACATTGAAAGGAAAATATTGTCAAATGAAATAAACAAAGAGAGAATAAATCCACATACTCATATCCAGTTGCTCTACATGGTTATTATGTTGAATATAAAACAAACATGTTGATATAACATGGAGTAAGCATAGTAAAATCCTAAAGTCTAGTATTCAATATGTTGGAGACGATATGCAATACAAAATAAATAAAAAAAGAGGGTGAAATCAACATACCTTTGTCTAGTTGTGCTGCATTATTAGTATTCAGAATGTGAATTAGACATGCTAATATCCTATAAATGATCATAATGAAACCCTAGCCTATCATATGCACATGGTAGAAACTACAATATTGCTACCATGGCATGGCATGCATCATAACATGAGATCTAAATATCCAAAATATCAAAATATGGGAACGGAGGTGTAAATGCATTGGAACTCATCTAATCATGATATCGAATCATAATGAATTATGACAGAGTAGTACAAATATGTCAAGCATTATAGAACGTCCACTCAGTATGCAAGGGCATGATAGAAAAATATGGATAAGTATTAAAGACATGTAGGCACAAAGGTTGGAATCATAGAGACAAAAGATGATGGTTGAACATAGTATACAGAGATATTACACTATAGAAAAAAAAAGTAAGTGACAAATTAAATATCTCTAACGTACATGTGATAACATGCAAGCATAGAAAATATACAAAATGTGGGGATTGGGGTCATGAGATCATGAGAGATTAATTGAACATGATATACATATGTATTTCATCGATAAATATGAAGATAAAATGCTCAAAAATCATATAGAAAAGAAATGATGAAAATATCCCTATACCTTAACAAGACCTAGAAAAAGGAAAATACCAAAACGAGAAGAGGTAAAACCCTACATGATAAAATCAATGGCCAAAACCATGAAAAGAGGATGCAAACATGATTAAGCTAATTGAAAAACATCACCAAGAAAAATATATAAAACCTATGTACAAAACAAATTACCAAGATGCTCTCGTGCCTAGACATGACTTTGAAGAAATGGAATATGAACATTGAATAGGGAAAGCACAAACTTGAAAATGGAAGAATCATTGAACATGATAAATTGATATGATGATAATTAAAAAAAAAATATATATATATATATATATATATAAGAAATTCGTGCATAATTATGTTACCAAATTACCCTAAGTCCAAACATGCATTAAAATTTTATGTTACCAAATTACCCTTACTAAGGGTAGCAGTGATCTGTGCTTAGTATAATAGTATATCTCCAAAACACTTGTAATTGAATGAAACTAAAACTAAACAAAAATAGACTTGATTACCTACAACTTTCTTAAAGGATGCAGGTGGGTTGGAGCAACCTAGGCTTAGGTTACGACAAGCTCAAGTCAGAACTTGTGCGTAGAACGAAAAGAGGCTTTTCGATGTTGTTTCGCAATATGTAATGTTTCTTCTCAATAATGTATGTTCCTTTGAAAACATGAGAAGGTCATGTATTTATAGGCTTTGAGGCCCTAATTTCGTCCAAAGTGGTGTCCACAAGTTTCCATTTGAGTGGAAGCTCCTTCCTTAATGGAAGAGGTCAATATGGCTATGTATGGAAGAAAATATTCTTCCATAGCCATGACAAAGATTTCTTTCTCTAAAGTTTCTAGAGTCTTCTAGAATGTTCTAAGGTCTTAAATTAAGTCAAGTTTAAGCATTAATCATCAAGTAAGTGATATGATCAAGATCTCTTGTAAAGATTCATAAATCCCGATCTTATCGCAAAATTGGTATAAAGTGGTATTTTTTTGACACATAGTGGACTATGGCCGACTTTGGCCAGATTGCATATGGCGTCGACTAAATTGTAAATGGTGTATAAAAACTTACTCGGGTTGGCATCTTGGGTCGAATCTGGTTGGGTTCCTTGTTTGAACTGGGATCAGTCTATAATCTTTGGGTAGGTCTTGGTTCATTCCAAGTATGCCAAGGCCATTAATTATTTTTTAAAAACATATTTTGTCAAACTAATGCCTCCTACAAAACCAGCATGGATACACAAGATCCCGTCATGTTTCAAGGAAACTTCACTTCATGATCACCTGACCACTCTGTGTGGGGAGGGGGGGAATGTGGTGTCTTAGTATGCACGTGGATTTGTTGAAGAAGAGCCCTTCTTACCTATTTTGAAACACGCTTTAAATGAGAGAAATTGTAGGGGAAATAACAGCTTTATATGTCAAGGAAGCCTGACCTACTTCTCATGAGAGAAATTTTAGGATAGAAAGATGATTCATTTCCCTTACTGCAAATATATAAGGCTGATGACAACCGTTACACCACACTCCTCTTACCATACGACTTCCCTTCCCATGCCTCACACTCACACTCACACTAGTCACTAGATAACTACTCCCTTATCCCATGACTCCATACAAAATAAAAAACCCACTTCATACGCTACGTGCTACTAAAGTAGTGCATTAACAAAATAACTTCCGATTTCTTCAAAGTAAAATGTGATGCTTCATTCATGCAAACTGGCCCATCTAAAGGAGGCCTTGGGTATATTATCCGTGACCATCTAGGTCGCCCCAAACCAAAATAACTGTCTAGACG
Organism: Macadamia integrifolia; assembly: GCF_013358625.1. Classification (NCBI taxonomy): domain Eukaryota; kingdom Viridiplantae; phylum Streptophyta; class Magnoliopsida; order Proteales; family Proteaceae; genus Macadamia; species Macadamia integrifolia. Next base: position 469,256 of record NW_024869937.1, read on the forward strand.
GTATGCTTCAAAATCTTGCTGATTGCATTAAGTCATGCTTCAAAAATCAAAAGTGAATCTTGTGGTCTCAATTCTAACAACCCGGATAATCTTTTATAATGGCGAGGAAATAGACACGTCATGCAGAAACGTGGAACAATTCCATTACTTGTACGATTCCTATTATTCTATTGGCCAGGAGGTTTCCACATCATCTTCATTCCATTCTTCTCCAGTGGACTCAGACTGGTTTTGAGCCTCAAAATGTTGTTGATGAGAAACCTGCCTATCCCACCAAATCTCACCTCAAAACCCTTGTTGTTTTGTACCCATATTCACCTCCCTGGTCGCTTCCAAATCATGAATTTTAGTCTAAAATCAGGACCCAATTTGGTTTCCACACCAAAGACCTTTCAGGTTCCAGGACTACATTCCGATGAAATTGATCGAGTGGCGGATGAAACGTTCCACAGATACTCTTCGTCAAAGATCCGAAGAAATGGTGTTGGGGTTGCCATTGTTTGGTTCAGAAATGATTTGAGGGTTTCGGACAATAAGGCCCTGTATCAGGCTTGGATTTCATCTGAGGCTGTGTTGCCTGTCTACTGCATTGATCCTCGGCTTTTTGGCACAACCCATTACTTCAAATTCCCTAAAACTGGAGGTATTTGCTTCCATTCTCATCACTTGAGTTACTTCCTTACTGGAATTAGTAAAATGTAAATCTTTCTTTTATATAAGGAACACAAAACTGAACTAGTAGGATGGTTGTTGAGTTAATAAGCTGATGACAAAATAATGCAACCTATTGTTTTTTTTTTTTTTTGTTTACATTGATGCTTGTCAAGTCGGCTGAATCCTCTGATTTGATTTGCCATGTCTGCAAACATTTATTACTGTAATCTGCATCTGGGTTAGACCCTGCTGTGCCTCCCTTTCTTGTAGATAAAATGCATTTACATTTGATGAGAAGTCCCTTTAAAATAAAGCATCCTATTTGGTTTACAAATTTGAACTAGTCTAGTTGAAGTTCGTCAGATCATCTTTCTTCAGTTCATATATACACAAAGTTACCACAATATTTTTCTCTACTCTCTTTTTATGTTCATACCACTACATGCCCATGTGATAATTCTTTAATTCTCATGGCAGCGTTGCGAGCAAATTTTCTGATCGACTGTTTGGCCGACTTGAAAAAGAATCTGATGAAAATGGGTTTGAACTTGATCATACAACATGGGAAACCCGAGGAAATTCTCCCTACAATCACAAAAGCTTTTGAAGTGCACACAGTTAGGAATTCTATGCTTTTGGTTGAGCTACATATATTCCTATTCCAAATTTTATCTTTTTAAATTTACACAGGGCAATTGTTTTTTTTTTCTTGTCAGACCAATTATTTTCATCAATTTGTTGACTGACTTTGTTTATTGGGTACCATGTTTCCAGGTCTATGCCCAGAAAGAAACATGTAGTGAGGAGGTCAATGTAGAGAAACTTGTTAGTAATGCTCTGAGGATGGTGGTGAAAACACAAGGGGGATCCTCTGATAAAAAACCTGCAAATTCAAGGCTACAACTTATTTGGGGGAGTACTATGTACCATATTGATGACCTCCCTTCTAATCCAGGCAGTTTGCCAGATGTCTACACTCAGTTCCGTAAGGTGAAACTTGAATTATCCTTGTTTTTTAAGTACTCGCTTTTGGTCTGATAAATGCAGATAAGCACACTCTGGTGGAAGGAAACTAACATGATAGCCATTTTCACATAACCTACAGTCTGTTGAATCCAAGTGCACAGTACGGAGTTGCTTTAAGCTTCCAGTTTCTCTTGGGCCACTTCCTAGCAGAAGCTTGGATGATTTGGAGGGATGGGGATGTGTTCCCTCCCTTAACCAGCTTGGACTATGCCAGGAAAAGGTAGGTTTTTTTTTTGTTTTTTGGCTAAAGGTCAGCAATAATATTTTTGAAAAAAGAAAAGAAGAATTTACAGATTTAACTTCTAGGCAGATTTTTTTTTTTTGGCTAGAAAAAGCCAGGTTAACATGTTTAATGTTTATTGATTCACAATTGTAACAAACTCACTGTTCTTTCATTCTTTCTCTTGCTGTCATATAGGGTGATAAGGGAATGAGGCTTGTGGGCGGTGAAAGTGCAGCATTGGGCAGGGTGCATGAGTACTTCTGGAAGAAGGCAAGGACACTTCTCTGTGCTTTTCTGGTTATCTTCCCCCTTTTAATTATGTTAGAGAATACAAGCAGCCTGAACCAAGATTTTAAAAATTAAGACAAGAAGAAGGAAAAACCTTCAGTATCCTCGTATAAAGAGCTAAAGATCATGTAGATGTTAGCAACCGCACCATATTGGAATTGAGAAGTGAGCTGGGAAAAGTGTGGCTTGTTAAAGACCCATGCACATGTCATGGTGGGAAGCTATACTGTGCTCCAAAAGTGGTTGGCGGTACTTAACTCATATTATAGTACCTATACTAGCCCAAGATTGGATTCTTAAGAGAAATAACATGCTCATTGTTAGAAATAACACACTTGATAATCCACTTTTTTTGTGAGTAAAAATTGTTAGGTACCAACATAAAGTAGTTGTAAAAGGCTTTGTTGAGTAAACAATCTGGGTCTAATTTACTCCTCACGGTGCTTAAAACATCATAAGCGCGACAGATAAGAGGAAAACATTGAAAAGTGATGATATAATATAATGCTCAGTAACTACATTGTCTCTCCAAAGTGAATACTTTAAATAATATTTTTCCAGCTGGATTGTTGGTGGTTTTGCATGATATAGGTGTTGTACACATAGTGTATGTGGTGTTGTCATTATTGACAACACAGTGCACCATAGTACAGTCAAACTAGTGGAGGGGATGGAGTTGTGAAATTTGGAGAATGGGAACTACATTAGAGTGACTGCTTTAAATACCTGGGATCCATCATTACCAAAGAAGGTGATATAGAGGATGATGTTGCCCACATAATTATAGTGGGATGGATGAGATGGAGAAGTGCGTCAGGAGTGTTATGTGGCAAACACATGCCTATCAAACTTAAGGGAAAATTTTACCGGACAATTATATAACCGGCTATGACTTATAGAGCGGAGTGTTCGGCATTCAATAAGAGGAATTTGAATAAACTAAGTGTAGCATAAATGAGAATGCTGAGAATGTTGTGTGGCAAGACCAGGAGAGATAGAGTAATGAATGATCACATTAGAAGTGAATTGGAAGTCACCCCTATCCAAAACAAACTCCGCAAGAGCCAATTGAGGTGGTATGGCCATGTCCAATAGAGACCTATGGATTCCCCACTACAGAATTATGACCAAATTCAATGGGATAGAGCCAGAAGAGGTAGGGGCCTAAAATGACTATTGATGAAGTGGTAAGAAAAGATATGCACATGGTAGGGCACGATTGTAGTATGACCACGAATAGAGTTTTGTGGAGGATAAGGACCCTTGTTAATGTAGACTAGGGTAGGGAGTCTAACCAAGTCTCAACTGCAGGATCTTTTTACCAAAAGAACAACCAGAATAGAACATAAATACAAACAGATCAGAAATAATGAAGAAATCAGTTCTGGAAATTAGGCCGTCGATTCCAAAAGTGAAGGATTCTGTGACCAAAATATAATCAGATATGAAGAGACATAACAAGTACTGATATGGAGTAAGAACAGGTCATAAATCATGAATAAACACCATAGGAAACCAAGGAAATCAGATTCAGTCTATCAATTGCAAATCTGGGCAGAATAGGTCACTAGAAGACAAAATTTGGGAGAATTTTAATAACTTCAGATTGGATGGTCAGAAACAGCTCCAATCAAGGTCGATCCACATTCAGATAAAGGGGAACACTCAAGCAGAATTATGGCCCAAACCAGGGTCTAAATCTGCCTCTAATAGCAGAGACTGATTGTGAGCAATTGATGAAATTCTGGGTAGATTGTAAGATATAAATACCTAATATTCTGAACAGTAGTAGATGCTTGAAAAATAAAATGTGAGAAGAAGAAAACACTAGTAAGAACCACTCGGGCTTCTTACCGCAAGGCGTCAACTAGATCAAACACCAGCCACATTGTTCTTGATCAAACACAAGAAGCATCTTAGCAGAGACATTACAGCAGCAACAACAGAGTTTTTTTTTCCTTAAAATCATGGCTCTACTAGTGAGAGCTCTCCTTTATTCATAATAATGATGGGGGTTTACAAATAATAGAAACTCACTTTAGTTTCCAAAACTGAAATAGGAAACTAAATAAAAGCCAGTCCTCTAGTTACTAAAATTAAAAATAGAAACTAGAAAATAAGAACTACTGAAATTAGAAGCTAACTAGGTACTGAAATTAGAAACTAATTAACCCCATCAAAGCCCAACTAAAAAGGAAACTAATGAAAAAAGAAACTAACTAGTAATCCTGTACTCAATCTTACAAGCCCTTTTTAGACCCATAATAATGGCCCAATACCCTCCAAACCACATGGACTGAAGGCCCAGCTCATATACAACCCAACCCTAGGCTTATTCCTAATAAAACAAACCCATTTTGTTTATTAATTTACATCAACTCTCCCCATCTTGAAAAAATTCGTCCTTGAATTTTGCAGTGATGAGGTGGGAACAACATGTGAATAGCAGCCGTAACAGTTCCCAAACAGAATTCAGGTTGCTTGTAGACTTTTGGAAGGTAGTCTTTAAGGTATGGAGCTTTCTCTTCAAAGAACCATGATGGCATAACAAACTCTATATGCTCAACCTTTGAATCAATACCAACTGTGAATGTCATATGCATAGGGTCGTCAATGTTGGTAACCTTCTCATCAAGGATTGGAACAAACTCTTCCTTCTCATTATGAATCTCAAGGACTTGTTGTGAAGTTCTTTCAATCACTACCTCATCTTCCAAAGCTTTAGTCTTTTCTACTATGCTCTCTTCAATGTAGAATCCTTCAGTGGAGTCTTCTTCCATGGTTTCAGCCACCAAGACATTACTAATCACATGAATGCTATAAGTGCCATCATCATTAGTATCTTCCTGGCCATAGTCATACCTACTATCATCATCATCGTCTTCCAAAGGGTATGGATAAAGAGCTGACTCATCTTCCCCATTAGGTTCTTCAATTTCAGCCATTGCATTAACCCTCTGCTTATGTGGGCAAGACTTAGCGAAGTGTCTTACCTCTTAGCAATGAAGGCACTGTACCTTGTTGTTGCCTATCATAGGTGTCTTTCCTTTATAATTAGCCCTTAGAGGAAAGGTGGCCTTTGGGGGTGCTGAACTATTTGGTTTAATGGCTGAAAAATTCTTCGTGACCTCTTCAGATTGATAATCAAACCTTCTACCAGGCTGTGCTATGAGCTCATCTGCTCATAGGGCCTTGTCAAAGCAATCCCTCACTGAGTAACGTCAACAACACCAATTCCCCTGTTGATTTCAGCTCGCAATCCCAGTCGAAACCGAGATAGTAATTGCCTCTCATTTTCCCTTATGCCTGTGTGAGAATAAAGTGCATTAAATCTGTTCATATACTCGGCAACAGTCATAGTCCCTTAAATAGAATTCAGCTGATCTTGTATGCGAGCTCTAAAGTTATGTGGTAAGTATTTGTCAGATAGTTCAAGCTTCATCTCCTCCCAAGTAGTAGGTTCTCTACCACGGTCTTCCAGTTCATGCTCATAGGTCCTCCATCAATCACGAGCAGCCTCAACTAGCTTACCACGAGCTAGTTTAATTTTTCGTTCCTCAGATAGGTCACAGTAGTCAAAGTAGTCATCCAAAGCAGCTACTCAATCATAGAACAATTGGGAGTCATGTCTACCATCAAACTCCTTCAAATCGAGCTTGACCTTATGTGAATCTCCAGAGGACCTCTGATATGTGGGACATTCAGTCTCAAAGTAACCCCTTAGGTGTTCCTCCAAAGTAAGTTGCACTACAGAAATCCTCTGTGGTGCTCTCAGATTAGGGTTAGATCTCTTGTTAGCCAACTGAGCAACTGAGTTCATAGGGGCTTCCACTTCAAGTGGTACATGAATACCATGTGTAGGTTGTTGTTGGGTCTCCATAGCCAACACTTTTTCACTAAGAGCTTGCTGTTCAGCTCTCGTAGCCTATAACATCTCCCTAATAGAAGCAAAGGACTTTGCATAATCAGTGGGAGGGGTGTTCTCTGCCGTGCTCTCATACCACTTAATTGAGACTAGGGTAGGGAGTCTAACCAAGTCTCAACTGCAGGATCTTTTTACCAAAAGAACAACCAGAATAGAACATAAATACAAACAGATCAGAAATAATGAAGAAATCAGTTCTGGAAATTAGGCCGTCGATTCCAAAAGTGAAGGATTCTGTGACCAAAATATAATCAGATATGAAGAGACATAACAAGTACTGATATGGAGTAAGAACAGGTCATAAATCATGAATAAACACCATAGGAAACCAAGGAAATCAGATTCAGTCTATCAATTGCAAATCTGGGCAGAATAGGTCACTAGAAGACAAAATTTGGGAGAATTTTAATAACTTCAGATTGGATGGTCAGAAACAGCTCCAATCAAGGTCGATCCACATTCAGATAAAGGGGAACACTCAAGCAGAATTATGGCCCAAACCAGGGTCTAAATCTGCCTCTAATAGCAGAGAACGATTGTGAGCAACTGATGAAATTCTGAGCAGATTGTAAGATATAAATACTTGATATTCTGAACAGTAGTAGATGCTTGAAAAATAAAACTTGAGAAGAAGAAAACACTAGCAAGAGCCACCCGGGCTTCTCACCACAAGGCGTCGACCAGATCAAACACCAGCCCCATTGTTCTTGATCAAACACAAGAAGCATCTTAGCATAGACATTACAGCAGCAACAACAGAGTTTTTTTGTTCTTAAAATCATGGCTCTACTAATGAGAGCTCTCCTTTATTTATAATAATGATGGGGGTTTACAAATAATAGAAACTCACTTTAGTTTCCAAAACTGAAATATGAAACTAAATAAAAGCAAGTCCTCTAATTACTAAAATTAAAAATAGAAACTAGGAAATAAGAAATACTGAAATTAGAAACTAACTAGCTATTGAAATTAGAAACTAATCAACCCCATCAAAGCCCGACTAAAAAGGAAACTAATGAAAAAAGGAAACTAACTAGTAATCCCGTACTCAATCTTAGAGCCCCTCGTTTAGACCCATAATAATGGCCTAATACACTCCAAACCATATGGACTGAAGGCCCAACACATATACAACAACCCTAGGCTTATTCCTAATAAAACAAGCCTATTTTGGTTATTAATCTGCATCACTTGTAGCCGACCCCTTGTAGGGGATGTTCCTATGATGCTTTAACTTCTTCGTTTACTTACTTCTTACCTCATCTTACCTTTCTTATGTTGCTTCTTTATATTCTTATTCCTATTTTGGTTCCATGTAGCCAATCCCATTTAGTTGAGATAAGGTTATGATTGTTGTTTTTGTAGTGCACCACAATATAGTTTGAGTTAACAGAGTAACAGTGTAGCTGGAAGTTGTGAGTATAGAGGTTTATATGACGCTTATTGGTGTGGCAGGGCATCTATAATGATGTCATGATGTGACAGGGCTTCACAAGTGTTCTGGTAGAGTTGGCAATGGTAGTGAGTTCAAGACGTGAAATCCTATCAATTATTTAGAAGGTTCAATAGTCTTGTGGCAGTGGATGATGGCAATTAGCAGTTTTTTAATTGTAGTTGACAGCATATGGCAACATTGGGAATAGTGTACATGCAACATCTCATGGTGACTTGACAAGTTAATGTAGAAGGGTCAATTTTGGAGCCAATATGAGCTTTCCAAGTGGTAGAGATGAAAGAGGGAATAAATTGGATATAGTGCTTCGAGCCCTTCAAATGAAATTGGAACCACCCCATTTTTGAGGTCAGGTGAAGAAGATATGGTAATGTATAGAAAAGAACAAAATGGATGAGTCCAAGTGTTCTTGGCCAGTGCAAGTGAGTATTGGTGATGTGGCAGTGCCTTATGGACGATGCACAGGGGGCAGTGTGCAATGAGCAAGTAGCAAAAAATGTCAGGTAGGGAATTTGTAGCTAGGTAAAGCTTCAGAAGCATATTAGGCAGGCCGAATGGAAGATTCTACAGAAGGGGTGTTCTGGAAAGTTATAGAGCGTCGAGTCTTCTTTTTAACGCAACTAGAAGAGTCTCGATCCAACCTTGGATAAAAGAGTTATAATCATTTCCGTACGATCACTCCAAAAGACCAATTTGTTCGATGAAATGTCCAAGTGAACTATTGTGTGCATTGCAAGGTTAGTTGGGACCCATATGGTTAGGTGGAAGCAATGGTGATTTGGTGTTGCAAGTTGATGGCGTGGTAGGGTGCCACGTGGCATGTGTATAGTGAGGTGGCAGCCATGCATGCACATGTCAGAGACTACTTACATAGGTATGAAGTCAAAGAACCATTTTAAGTTTGATTTAATAAACTGATATTTCCATTCCGTTTAGAAGGGCCTAAAATAACGTAAATACCAAATGTCAAGGGCTACAAAGACTATATGGCCACCGAGACCAACCACTGAGTCGACCGAGGAAAAAATATATGATCTTAGTGAGATCTTGCCCTCACCAAATCTCTCTTTCTTTGGATTAGCAAGATGGGGGCGAGAGAGAGATCTTAAACCATGATGGTAGGGGCCACATCAACCGCATAGGAGGGGTAGCATCAATGCGCTTAAGGTTCGAGTGCCAGGGCTACAAGGCAAGGCATATGTTGTAAGCCAAAAATTGGCTAAAGTCTAATAACACCCGCATAGTGTTAGATGAAATGACCGAGGGAGTATTTGAATTTCTCTCAGTTAGTTGATTTATAATACCAGGGGTCAATCAATAAATAGCAAAAATCCTAGGGGTCAATCAATAACTAACAAAAAGGCTGAGGGACCTTGCCGTAGTTTAGAAAATTATCAAAAGATTCTAGTGGCTCTTCATTCATTAGTCGATTGCACTAAGCATCAGTTAGAATATAGATATTAGAAGAGAACAGGAGAATAAGAAAGGAGAAAAGAAGGTTAGGGAAGAAGGTGAAAGGAGAAGAAGGAGAAGGAGAAGGAGAAGGAGAAGAAGAGAGATAGAGGTAGAATGCCGTGTTATGTGAAGATGATCTTTCTGACACATATATTGCTTCATTAATATATTATATGGAATTACATACACCTCCCTAGGGAGGTAAAAAGGAAAAAAGAAGAATTACAATATAAGGGAACAAGTGACATCACTAGTTCCCAAACTACCCTTAGTACACAAACTCTAACACTCCCCCTCAAGCTCGAGAATATATGTCATACATTCCTAGCTTGGACAACAGAGTACTGAATTGACCATGGATGAGCCCTTTGTAAAGTCATCTGCCAGCTGATTTCCAATCCTTACAAAAGGGTAAATATGTAACCAGAGTCAATCTTTTCTTTAATGAAATGTCTATCCACCTCTATATGATTTGTCCAGTCATATATTACATAGGTTGTGTGCTATCTCCTTGCTTCATTGTAATGACCTTCTGGAGTAGTTGATAGACCTTCGCCGAGTCACCTAATTGGTCAAAAGTTTTGGCAACATTATCCCAAATGCCTTTGGTAGTCTCTTTTCTCATAAACCTCCTACCAATCTTAAGTTTCATAAAGAATATTAGCCAAGTCATGACAGTGGAGTTCTCAATCTCACATTTTGGATACGTTGAGTTATTTTGGTCAGGAGCTTGGAGGGTACCTATAACATACCCCAACTTTTCCTTACAATCTAAATAGTTGGTGTTGTCCAACTTCACAATAGAAATCTGAGTATTTGGATTCTTAAAAGTCATCTGAGTAGGATGAGCACTACTCGATGCACTAGTAGAAACTTCACCAATTCCACTATCAATAGAAATTATATAAAAGAAACCACAAACAAGATGGGGAGTACAAGCTCTGCCCAAATCTTCCTTTCCAATGCTCAGAAACAATGCCAACAAGGGTAACAAACAAACAACACCAAAAAATCCAACTCATATGCACATTTTAAAATGAACCATTACACTGTAACACTTCAAAATAGTCCACACAATACATCTCATCAACCCATGATTGTTGGACTCCACCACAAATTTCACTTCAGATGCACAAAAAACACAAAATGGGCGGGTGGTACTTTGAAAGAGAGCAAGATTTGAGTTGTGAAGTCACAACTATTTTCTCCTAGAGCTGAGGGCATATATGGGTGGTAGGTATGCCTTGCGTGATCCAAAAGAGCCATACACTGTCACACCCTGCCTCCAATTAGGCCAAGGTATGCGGCACTGGACACCTCACCGCATCCAGTCAGCCTATTTTCCCCAGGATCTAGACTTAGAGTAGCTCATAATACGACAACACACAACTGTAAATCAGAGTTTATAATGATATAAACAGTCCATTTGAGAGATATATTACATTATTTTCCAGTGTCACTAAGTGATATATTATATTACAATTATCCAGATAAAGATGTATATACAATTTCCAAAAAGAATATTTACACAAAATCATGATATCCCAGAATCACTTTATACATTAGTGCTAATTACATCAGAGTATTTCTCAGCGGAAGTATATATTTACACAAAAGCGGAAGTACATATATATATTTACACAAAAAGGAAAATGTCAAATAAACTGTCCACTCCTCAGAAGAACTGGCCTCTATAGGCACAACCGTCACATCCACAGTCGGGTCCATAGTCAGCCTCATCCTCAGAAAAATTGGCCAAGTGATCCAAGGTCACCTCTTATGATCATAGTAGGAAGTTGGAAAAATACTGGCCTCGTCATCTATAGAAGAAAATAAGAGGGTTGAACATGTCATACTCAATAAGGGGGTGGGGGCAAGTAAGCATACACAATACAAATGATGCAATGCATGCTCCACACCTTATATGATACTCATGGATTCGTTTAACATTATACTACTTCCTAGTCCATTACTGAGTCTGAAATTAGTGGTATAGTGCTACGCAACGTAGGTGGTATTCCCTACCTTGTACGTTGGGCATCAGAAATACAAGCTCGTTGTAGGCAGCAGTCAGCCAGTCTCGGGAAAGAACCTTGGTCCCCCAGCTAACCCCTAGGTTAGTAACCCCGGGCAATCAAGTGTACAGTATGTCGTACCCTGATGCTATCGGTTTCTGGGTATAGTACGTCGTACCACCGAAGTGTATTAGCTGATTAGGCAGCCACAGGTCAAGATTAGTCAGTACCTATCCCCTATTGACAAGGGGTTGTAGCACTCAGGTGGTGATAACCTAACCCACAATTTCGATATGATGCACAGTCAACATCCATCATTCACATAACACAATACACACTAAGCACCCTTCAGTGTCCCAACTTACCTGTCTTACCTGTTCCAGTTTCCTTATTCACAAGTCACTACCACCATAATAATAATAATCTTATGCATACAACCAAAATGCATGACTCATAGGCAAGATTGTATTCTAATAAACATTCCACAAAATAAGTCGGGGCACCCACTCACCTTGGTGTTCAAGTCTAGAAAATCCACTTCTTTGGTTCTAGTAGGTTTCCACACTGCCACTTAGACTTCCAATTCCATAAGATGTTTAAATCATTAAGGACATAGCAAAATCCCATACTCTACCCATTTGTTTTAAGTATGGTGGCCTTGTCTGTTCTTTCCCCTATATATATTGTTTCCCCCAAAACCTCCTCTACTAAAGGATTGGTTATAGAGAACCATTAGTAGATTCTCATCTGGGTGGAGGGGGTTCCATCCATACTTGCAGTTCTTGAGATCATATGAATTTCCAAGCATTGAACCATTGTCATGGGTTATATTTTCCATTAATTATTATACATTCAAGCCCCAAAATATGTCCAAAGGTCTGTTGACCTGTTGCACAGCCTATCCGGCTTCTGGAACCCTGACCGGTGGGTTGCTTGGGGTACAACTAGCTGGCCGGTCGTGACCCACTGGTTACTTATTTTTCTGCAGAATTCGATTCTGCCCTGTTTCCTTCTGCTTCATGGTCTGCTGTGAGGCTGAGTTAGGTCATATATTCTAAATTCGACCACTGACTTGGGTTGATTGCACTCATTGACAACTTCCTTATATGGGAATTCAACCCAATTCAGTGTGTTGTAGAATTTACGATGAATTTAATTAAAATCTGCTACGATTCTCAATTCCATCTGCTATAAAACATTCTTCCCTAATATGTGAGACCATATTCTACTTGATTGATCCCACTTCTATTCCAGATTTCTCTCTTTCACTGAAATTATTAAAACCCTAGCTCCCAGGGTTTGCTGGGATAGGTTTCCTACCCAATCAGGTTCCCAGCAGCCTGCAAAACTTAGGGTTTTTCCTGCTGAGAAATTATACAAATCACGGGGACTCCTTTGACAGAAATTCGATTGGGTAGAATCCTAACCAACTATCTAATTAAAGTAAAATACCTAACTACCCTTATTACAACAGTAATTCCACTAACCTGGGGGCAATATTGATCCAACTGTAACCTTAGGTGAAGTTCACTCCTTACTTCTTCTTTTTCCTTTCCTTCCTTCTCTTTTCTTCTTCTCCGTCTCCTTTCTTTCCTTTTCTTCTTGCTGTTACATTAATCCCACGATTCGTAAGAGTAAATATGGTTGCCCTAGGCCTATTTATACCCTAACCAAATCAGACCTAAGGGTCTGTTTGGTTGATACCCTTTTAATCCCTTCCTATAACATACAACTTTATAATTACTTAACTTATAGCCCTCTACATCATTTGGTTAACTGAAATATGGATTTTAATCCCCTAACATGTCCCTTCCTATGAGTATAAAATAGGGTTTGTGCTGTAGTGATGTGGGTCCCACTACACAAAACCCATACAATCTGTATTCTGCCAATCCAACCGGCTGGCCGGTTGGTACCCACCGGTTGTCCATTTTCAGTTCCCTATAGTCTATCACACTTCCTTCCATACCTAACCCTTTATAGATTGAAGATTTGTCTGCCCACACTTCCTGGTGGTTCCTCCAGCAATGCTGGCAGGCTGCACAGAAGCAGGTGGGATCACTCCTTCTCTCCTGGCATTTCAGTGCTGGCAACCAAGCTAGCATTGTCCCTTTCTGTCTTGTACTCCTGCTTGTCCACATGTAAAGGTGTATAAGTCAAATGAGGGTATTACATACACCACCTCCAATGGTAGTCGGGTGTGTGTGTGTGTGTGTGTGTGTGAGAGAGAGAGAGAGAGAGAGAGGAATCCCAAGAAGAAGCTAGCAGAAAACTTGTAGAACCTGATTTTTGTTGATGTGAGCTCCAAACAGCTCTAATCTTCTATGTCTTCACATATAACTTCTTCTTAGGTTTGTTTTGACCTTCCTTTAAACTCATTTCATGAGTTCTTCAAGCTTTTTTCGCATAATAGTCTTTTCTTTAGAACCCTTCTACAATCTAGGGTTCAAAAGAGAGGAAATGGAAGTGGGAAGCTTAAAGAACGACTCTCAAACCAAGATTGTAGATCTCTGATACCAAGTTAGAATATAGATATTAGAAGAGAACAAGGGAATAAGAGAGGAGAAGAGAAGGTTAGTGAAGACGGTGGAAGGAGGAGGAGAAGAAGAGAGATGGAGGTAGAATGTTGTGTCATGAGAGCATGATCTATTGTTTCACTAATATATTATGTGGAATTACATACACCTCCCTAGAGAGGTAAAAAGGAAAAAAGAAGAATTACAATATAAGCGATAAGTGACATAACTAGTTCCCAAACTACCCTTAGTTCACAAACTCTAACAACATCATGTGTCGCGGTGTATTGAATCAAGTCCATGGGGCTTTAAGCACATGTCTTTTAAAATGTTTTACGATTCTGCTTTTTGAAGATCTCAGTCATTCATCCCTCCCCAAATCTCACAACCTGTCTGTGAACAACTAGGTACCGATCCAACAGTCAAAATCAACCCTGCATTTTGAAAGGGAATCAAACGGCCCGTAGGCCACCTGCCAAGTTGTGACACTACGCTATCACTATCAGCCAATAGGTCCGTTTTTCCCTTTTTACAGTATTTCCCAAATTACCCCTATAGCGTTGTTAAAAGGTCTTTAGGAGCATTTCGTGACTCGAAGTCCTTGAAATCAAAAAGAAATCTAAGACAGGAAAAAGGGGAATTGGGAATGCATTGAAGCACCTCCAACCACCATTCTTGAGCTTTATTGACTTGTGTTGAAGGCCACTAAGGGTATGTGTATATTATTGAAGCTCCATTGAAGCCTCCTTGTAAGTAAGGAAAGAAAGAGAAGGAAAAATGGGAAAAGAAAGAGAAATGAAAAATGGGAAAAGAAAGAGAAGGAAGAAAGGAAAAGAAAAAAAAAATAAAGGGAAGAAGATGGAGAGGAGATAGAGAAGCGTTTCCCGATTCTCACAAGTTGCTTAAAAAATCACAAGTGTCGGCCACAGTTGAAGCATCGGCAGTATCGAGATAATATTGTTGTAAGCCGCATCAAGTAGACTGCGCTGCATCTTCGGAGGTTACCTCTTCCCAAGGTAGCCACTTTGTCAAATTCCCACTCTTATAAATCACTGCACGGAAGGTGTTTGATTAAATTCCTGAGTGATATTTATAGCTCATTTTTGGGGTGGTTTACATGTTATGAGCTTTATTGTAGGGCACTCTTATAATCTCAATTTGTTTTGTACTGACGTGTCTAGTTGTATTTAGACACGGGGACATTTGTTCCTTGGTAATTTTTTTTTTTTTGCTAATGACAGGTATCTAGGTCTTCGACTTGAATAGTCCCGTAGGCCCATACTGACCCCATAATCGTATAGACTGGGTCATAGATAGGTTGAATGAGAACCATTTAACTTTCACAAAAAGCAGTGAAGACCACTAAACACCCCTGTGTGAGTGGCCCTAAGGAAATAAGAGAAGTCCAACTCAAAACCATAATTCTTGAGGTGAAGGTCCCTTGCCAACTCCGCTACCCCTTGGGATTCTTTGGTAACTATTGATGCCTAAACTTTACCATGGGTGCAACCTCCCAGTTATATGTTGGGTAAATCGGGTTTGAAACCCTTATTTGTGTAGTCATGGACCGAAGCAACTGTAGTAGGACTGGACTAATTGAAGTCAAACTGAGTGTTGAGTAAATGCTGAGCCCAGTTGGGCATTAGTCCATGTAATAGGCACATTGCTAAACCATGTTACATTTTGTGTAGTGGATGTAATATGTGTTGTGTATTGTGTATTGTGTATTATGTATTGTGTATTGTGTATTGTATATTGTATATGGAGTGCATCGTCTATATGATGGGTGTGCACATCGGGTGAACCTTGCCACAAAATTGCATGCTTGTCATTGGTTAAGAGGCTAGGCATGTCACATGATGTGTGTATGTGTGATGATTAAGGATAGTTGGGCAACATATGGGTGTGACCTTTGTTGAGGGTTTGCATGTAAGGGGGTTCTGTGACTAAGTGCTAGTGAAGTTAGGATTCGTGACTTATGTCTTGAGTGCCAGTGACATCAACAAGTAAAATGGACAACAAACAAGTTGAAGAAAAGTTTTTGGGCTCACTAATGCACCCCCTCTCAGTGACCATCTTAGTCTAACAATTGGTATCAGAGCTCGGGCTTTAGAAATAGCCTAATAGCTTATAGTGATCCAATTGGTTGATGATGGCAGCAGGTGGCATGTTCAAGTCCTCTAATATAACACCAATCTTTGATGGGATTGATTTTGTGTTCTAAAGATTCAGGATGAAGGCATACCTTGGTTCTTTGGGATATGACCTATGGATGGTAGTGGCCAATGGCAAGAAAAATTCCAAGGAGAGCTTCAGGTTTGACTCAAAGCAAGAGAAGCAATTCTGGAATGACAGGCCAACAGTGTGAGTGTTAAGGTTAATGCATGCACATCAGCAAAGACAATGTGGGACAGACTACAAAGCCTTTAAAGAGATGGTCAGGCGTCAAGCTTGGACAATCAAGAGATATGGTCCTTACATCATAGGCACACAATAGGGGATTCCGATGAGTGCTCCACCAGTGGATCTGAAGATGATGGGTCTAACGATGAGGATATGGAAGTTGTGGCTAATTGGAAAGGTAAGTTGAGATCAACTATGGAGGAGTTGAGGCTTGAGAGAGAAAGACTTACTTCAAGCATAGTTATTAAGGCGGTGAGGCGACGGAGGCGTTTGAGGGTCTTTCGGAGCGACTTAGCAATAAGGCGGCATAAGGCATCGCCTTATTGACTAAAGCGTTCATGTGTAATTTTTTTATAAAACCACTCTATTTGACTCAATTCCTAGTTGAATCCTACTACTCATATGTTGAATCCTATTAAATAAATACTAGAAAACAGAATTAAAAATTGAAATCAAAATAGGGCAGATTAAAAACAAAATGCAATTTAGCAACTGTCCAACTGATGACCTACTTAATGGCAATCTAACAGAATAAACTAGGCAGTAATAAGCTAATATATAGCTGCATATAAGAGGCTATAAGCATATTGAAATATTGAATTAATTAATTAAAAACAGAACCACAGCCCATAGGAATAACGGAAGAAAATGAAGAAGAAAAAAAAAAGGAAAAAAGGTATCGTATGCAGAAGTTGCAGAACAGAAGAAGAATGAAGATCAGAATATGAAAGAGAAATAAGGGAGAAGAAAGAAGGAAAAAAAAAAAAAAGAGATAGGAAAAAAAAAATAGGGTACAGAGCTCGATAGCTCATCCGCTCAGTGAAGAATAGAAGAAAATGAAGAAGAAAGAAGAAAAAAAAAATCAGGTATCGTATACAAAGAAGTTTTAGAATGGAAGAAGAAAAAAGCGAGAAGAAAGAAGCGAGAAGAAACAAGAAAGAAGAAGAAGAAAAAGCAAGAAGCAAGAAGAAAGAAGTGAGAAGGGGAAAAAAAAAAAAACTCACCGTAGCTGCATGAACAAGAAATAAGATGAGACAAAAAAAAAACAAAAACTTACCTGTAGAGTGGGTACGACTGTTCGCCAGAGTAAGCTCACCACTGCCAAAGAAGAAAGACTGAAAGAAAAAGCCAGAGCAAAATGATCTCCTGGTTCTTCTTCTCAAAACCCTTACTCAAAATCCAATTCCAAACCCTTTGTGAATCGTGTATCACTATTTTGGTTTTTTTGTGGAGTAACTTTAGTTGTTAGAAGCTGATCCCATGCATCGTAAGTGTTAACAAGACCATACACCAACCAATAAAAAATCTACATTTGGAAACTACTTAAAAGTAATTTTAAAAAAGTAGTAAATTATAAAAGGGTTATAAGGCGTCATAAGGCGACTAAGGCTTCGTCTTATAGCACCTTATCTCATAAGGCGGCCGCCTTACGTGATACACTTAAGGCGTACTACTGCCTTACGGATTTTGGACCGCCTCAGCACCTAGGCTTCACCTCAACAACGCCTTAATAACTATGACTTTAAGGGATCTCTAGTGTGCAAATGATATCATTTTGAGACTTGAAAATCAAGCAAAATAGTTTGGTCATCATTGAAGAACTTGAAGCTCAAATTATCCGAGGAATTGAAAGATGCATCAGTTTTGAGGAGGAAGTCTGTTGGTTTTAAAATAAGTATTTAAAATAATGGAAGATTCAAAATAGCTTTAAATAGTTGTTTAAATACAAAATAACTTTTATTAGTTTTATACCCCACAATTTACTTATCAATTCAGTTTTGGAGACATTTTATTCTCTTCTTTAAGGCTCATTATCTCTTCAATTGCACCATGCTAGAGTTAGAGAACTTGGTGTTGTATACTGGGTAAACTAGAGTTGAAATTCTTGTCTATGTAATCACAAACCAAAGCAGGTGTAGTAGGAACTGGACTATATGTAGTCAAACCGAGTGTTGAGTAAATGCTGAGCCCAATTAGGCATTACTCCATGTAGTAGGCACACTGCCAAAGCACATTACATCTTGTATAATAGATGTACATCTATGTTGTGTATTGTATATTGTATATTGTATATGGAGTGCATCGCCTGCAGGATGGGTGCACACATCGAGTAAACCTTGCCACAAAATTGTATGCTTGTATGTGGTGGCTAGGCGTGTCGCACAATGTATGTCTGTGTGATTGATTGAGGATAGTTGGGCAGTATAGGGGTGTGAATTGGTTTTTGCATACAGTGGGGTTTTGTGACTAAGCACCAATGAAGTTGGGATTTGTGACTGTGAGGCTTGAGTGCCAGTGACGTCAACAAGTGAGTTGGGAAATGAACAAGATGGGTCCTCCCTGTAGAAACGCAACCCTAAAATGATGCAGAAGATAATGGAAAAACAAAAACAAACAATGCACACAGATTTATGAGGTTTGGCAAGAGTGCCTACGTCCCCAGTGAGATGAGATCTTGCTTCACTATCAATAAAGAATAGGGTTACAGCGCTCGTCCCTCACACCTCTCAATATTACTTGCATTACAGAGAAAGAAACTCTCGCTATAAATATATAGCGAAAAAACCCTAATCCGGAAGTACACAATTGCACTCAAATAAAAAATTCGAGCGGGGGCTGCACCCTCCTACACCCCCTGCTATGCAGAGGGCTTCCTGCCTCCTTGCAACCCCCATGGCCCTCTAACCAGTTAGCAGGACCGCCGTCCTGCCGGTTGAGGTGCTGCACCAGTACTCCCTGGATTAAACTCTGACGGAATACAAGACATTGTACACCAACAATCTCCACCTTGGCTTGAATTCTGTCGAGCCTCCTGTAAAGATAACCTGTAGACGTCTTTATCCCCATTCCTCATAAGAGGTATAAACCCGCACCTATTTGGTGCGTCCCTCATCTTCAACAGTGAGTAATATTAATCAAGTCCAAACAGGACTCGACCTTCTCTATAGTAACTGGCTTGGTAAACATATCTGTAGGATTGAGATCTGTATGAATTTTTCTCAAGTGAATACTGCCCTCTGACGCAAGCTCCCTGATCTTGTGAAATCTCACATCAATATGCTTTGTGCTTGCATGAAACACCTGATTCTTTGCAAGATGTATGGCCCTTTGACTGTCACAATGTAACACTATACCTCCTTACTCCAACCCCAACTCACGAACCAATCCAGCCAACCAGACTCCTTCCTTGGCAGCCTCAACCACCACCATGTACTCTGCTCTATTGTGGACAATGCGATTGTAGACTGAAGCATCGCCCTCTATGATATAGGTCCACTAGCCAATGTAAATACATACCCTATAGTAGACCTCTTGTCTAAATCACCAGCATAGTCGAAATCAACATAACACTTTTATCTTTAGTCTTGCTCAAATATCTAAAGATCCACTTAATTACATTCTGATGCTCCTTCCCTAGATTACTCGTGTATCTGCTAACAACACTGACTGCATGAGACAAATCCGGCCTGCTACAAACCATAGCATACATGAGACTCCCAATTGCGCTAGCATAAGGGACCTGAGACATCTGCTCCACCTCCTCATGTGTTATAGGGCATTCCCTTTCAGATAACTTGAAGTGGCTAGCTAACGGAGTGTTAACCGGCTTAGCCTTTTCTATATTGAAACACTCTAGCACCTTTTCAATATACCTCTTCTGAGTTACCCAAAGTTTACCTACATTTCTGTATTTAAGGATTTCCATACCAAGGATCTTAGCAGCACCAAGATCCTTCATCTCAAATTCAGCACTCAATAGAGACTTCAAAGAAACTATATCATGTTTGTTCTTTACAGCTATGAGCATATTATCAACATAAAGCATTAACAAAATAATGGAATTATCACTTGACACTTATAATAAACACAACTATCATACTCACTTCTTGTGTAGCTAATCTTCATCATGTGGGAATTAAAGCGCTTGTACCATTGCCTAGGAGATTGCTTAAGACCATAAAGTGTCCTCTTAAGTAGACAAACATGATCTTCCTTTCCCTGCACCTTAAAACCTTCAGGTTGTTTTATGTAAATCTGTTCCTCCAAGTCACCATGAAGAAATTCAGTCTTCACATCAAGCTGTTCAAGCTCCAAATCATACATGGCCACCGAAGCAAGTAGTACCTTGATTGAAGTGTGTTTCACCACTGGAGAGAATATTTCATTGTAGTCTATCCCCTCCTTCTGTGCATAGCCCTTGGTTACAAGTCTGGCCTTATACCTTTCATGCTCCTTCTCAGATGTTGCCTCTTTCTTACGAAAGACCCATTTACACCTAATGATTTTTTCTTCCTTTGGGGTTTTCCACAATCTCCCAAGTCTTGTTCTTCTGTAGAGATTCCATTTCCTCCATCATAGCTGCCATCCATTTATCGTGTTGTGCATCACTCAAAGCATCATGGTAGGAAGATGGATCACCTGTACCTACAGTGAGGGCATAGGCAACCATGTCCTCAAACTCGTATCTCACAGGTGCTTTGTGAGTATGCTTCCCTTTACCCTTTGCTACAATATAGGGAACTTCTACTGCTTCCTGTTGTCCTGGTAAGTCACTGGATGACTCATTTTCTCTTGTTGTTTTTGACTCACCTAACTCCACCTGCACAGTAGAACCTTCTTTATTTTCATCGATTGTTTGTGAATTGCATTTTGACTTCACCATATGAGACTCATCAAACACAACGTCCCTGCTAACCACAACTTTCTGTGAACTTGGATCTCACAACTTGAATCCTTTTATGCCTTTCTTAAAACCAAGAAAGATGCAATTCTTAGACTTTGAGTCTAATTTGGAATGTTGTTCACTCTCAATATGCGCATAGGCTGAACAACCAAATATTTTTAGAATAGAATAATCTACTGGTTTTCCTGTCCATACATCTTCGGGAATTTTACAATCTATTGCATTTAATGGAGACCTGTTGATGAAGAAACATGCCATATTCACTGCTTCTGCCCAAAATCTCTTACTCAACCCTGTATTTAGCCTCATGCTCCGAGCTCTTTCTAGACGTGTTTTATTCATCCTTTTAGCTACACCATTTTGCTGTGGTGTCTTTGGAACCGTGAAGTGACGTGTAATCCCTTCAGCTTTACGCAATTCTAGAAACGGCTTGTACGTGTACTCCCCTCCATTATCTGTTCTCAAGTACTTAATTTTCTTTCCTGTCTTCTTTTCTACCTCAACCTTCCATTCCTTAAATTTAGTAAACACCTCACTTTTATACTTCATGAAGTAGATCCAGACTTTCCTTGAGTAATCATCAACAAAGGTCACGAAGTATTCTGCCCTACTTTTAGATTTTGTTGTTGAAAGACCCCATACATCGCTGTGTACATAATCAAGCACCCCTTTACTCTTATGTTTTGCAGTTTTGAAACTAACCTTGCACTGTTTCCCGAACACACAATACTTGCAGAAGTTCAGTTTATAAGTTTTCACTCCCTTCAACAATTTTCTTTTATGAAGCTCCATCAATCCTCTTTCTCCCATATGCCCTAACCGCATATGCCACAGATATGTATCATCTGTATCAAACCTTGCATCTGTAGTCATAGATGCTCCACCTGTAACAGTGCTCCCTATGAGTCTATATAGGTTTTCTGTTAGTTGTCCCTTCATGACAACCATAACACCCTTAATAACCTTGAAAACTCCACCTTCTGCTATGTACTTGTAGCCATTTGAGTCAAGTGCCCCTAAAGATACTAAGTTTTTCCTTAATTTTGGTACATGTCTCACATCTGCTAAAGTTCTTACTATCCTATCAAACATCTTAATTTTGATAGTGTCTATCCCAATGGTCTTGCATACAACATCATTCTCCATTAGGATAGACCCACCATTATATGGTTTATATGTATCAAACCAATCCTTATGTGGACACATGTGATATGAACATCCAGAATCTAAAATCCAAGAATCAGAAGATTAATTCTTACCTGATGATATAGAGAGTACATCTTCATCATCTCCATTTAAACTATCAGCCACGCTAGCTTCCTCAGATGCCTTATTTACACCTTTCTTCTTCAAGTCCGCCTTCCTCTTCAAGCACTCTCTCTTCAGATGACCTTCCTTCTTGCAATGGTAACAAGAGACCTTTGTCTTTACCACTTTTGATTTCGATCGACTCTTCCCAGATCCCTTCTGATTTGATCTCTCTCTTTCCTGCTCCTTGTCACCTCCAAAAAGACCTCCTTGAGATTTTGTATTACTGACCTTCTTCCTTGTATCATTGGACATAAGGGCAGTCGCGACTTCATCTATCTCAAGGGTCTCCTTCCCGTACAAGAGAGTCATTACCAGGTGATCATATGATTCTGGGAGCGATGGCAACAACAATAATGCCTTGTCTTCATCCTCGATCTTAACCTCCAGATTTGCAAGTTTACTTACGATCTGATTGAACATATTAAGATGCTCTAATAGATCCGTACCTTCCTCCATCTGTAGAGAATACAATTACTTTTTCACGAACAACTTGTTCGTTAAGGACTTCGTCATGTATATGCTTTCAAGTTTCGCCCATAACTATGGTGCAGATTCAATACCCACAGTATATTGTAGGGCATCATCAGAAAGATTCAATCGAATAGCACTTACCGCCTTTTCCTCCATCTCCTCCCAATCTTCATCAGTAATTTTTGCAGGTTTCTTCGACTTCCCCGATAACATTTTCGCCAAATCCTGTTTTATCAGAAAATCCTTCATCCTTTGACGTCAGAGAGTGAAATTGTTCTTCCCATTGAACCACTCGATATCATTCTTGACAATCGATCCCTTCCCTGCCATCATGATAGTAAACCCTAGAAAACGGAAACCTAGAGCTTTGATACCAATTTGTAGAAACGCAACCCTAAAATGATGCAAAAGATAATGGAAAAACAAGAACAAGCAATGCACACAGATTTACGAGGTTCGGCAAGATTGCCTACGACCCCGGTGAGATGAGATCTTGCTTCACTATCAATGGAGAATAGGGTTACAACGCTTGTCCCTCACACCTCTCAGTATTGCTAGCATTACAGAGAAAGAAACCCTCGCTTCAAATATATAACGAAAAAACCCTAATTCGGACCGCCGTCCTGCCTATCGAGGTTCTACACCAATACTCCCTAGATTAAACTCTGACGGGATACAAGACATCATACACCAACACTCCCCCTCCCCCCTCCTCATTTCTTTCTGATAGAGTGAGCTCTGAGGTGAGAATCTGCTAATGATGAACTGACACCTCAATAACTCAATCCTTTCACAAGCTCACCATTTGTTCCATGATGCAATAAGTAAATAGTCCTTGTAGTGACTTAGATTTCATGTTTTTTCTTACCAAAAAATTGTATATCCAAGAATATAGATATTAAAATGCTGCTAAAAATTCTCTTTGCACCATTTATTGATCTCAAAATGAACCATTTTGTTAAATTACTTCATATTATTTATCCTTTGAACCTTAGTAATTCTATCATTGTAAGGAAGTTTCATATTAAAAGTCAACTTTCATTTCTTAAAGATTTTGTAAGAATTTTCACTTTTGGAAAATTACATAGCTGTTTGTGTCTTGACTTTAAAAGGGTGTTAACAAATTGGAAGTCTTATATGCACATATGTTAGTTACTTAATGCAGGATGTTCTCTGTTGTAGAGACCCAATTATTAGTTCGTGCATTTAACTTTACAATATTGCTGTTTTCATCTTCATGTTTATCTCATTCTTAATCAATCTATGTCAACTGAGAAATATGGCTATCCTATTCGATATAACCTTAGGATTTGTTAAGGGTCTACAAAGAGACAAGAAATGGAATGTTAGGACCCGATTACTCGACAAAATTTTCTCCATGGCTTGCATTCGGAAATCTCTCTCCGCGATTTATATATGATGAGGTTAGAGACTTTCATCCTTTTTCCTTGGGAATCAATTATGTTATGCACTTAAGCTAAATCTTGAAGTAAGTGGCTTAATTTTAATTTTTTAGGTAAAAAGATATGAAAAATTGCGACAAGCAAATGATTCAACATACTGGTATTTATTAGAACCTCATTCTAATACAAAGTTAGATGCATATATTTTGTACCTTATCATGCCTCCCCTGTGTACTTATCTGGCTTCGTTTCAGTTTTGCTGATTCATTTATTGTGCTTTCAGGGTTTTGTTTGAATTGATTTGGAGAGATTATTTCATATTTCTATCAATCAAATATGGAAATTCAATATTCCATTTAGGTAACTGATAAAGACTTGTTTCTTAGTTGTTAATCAACATGAATAGTGGAAATATCTAGTATGATTTGATGCCTGTGGTCTTGTGAGCTTTATGATGTCAAGGCTTCTCCATTCTATCATATCTCTATGCTGAAATATTTTCAGGAGGGCCAAGAAATGTGATTTCTAAGTGGAGCCAAGATCAGATCCTGTTCAACTCTTGGAGAGAAGGTCGTACAGGGTATTATTCTTCATTAGCTAATTGATACCTATCGGAATATGTTTATTGATTGGTTAATCACCCAAAGAACTGATTTTTTTCAAAAAATTTCAAACTGTTATATTGTAGGTATCCTCTAATAGATGCAAATATGAAAGAATTGTCCACCACTGGTTTTATGTCAAATCGGGGACGCCAGGTAAAACTGCATGGATGTTGTCTTCACTGGGCAGGAAAAAATGAAATCAATAAATAAGAACAGGACTACATAGATTACGTTCTTGTAAATGGGATAAAACGTCCCCAGAATAATAGAAAGTGATTTTATTACTGAAGTGATTCAAGAAGCCCAACATTTCTCAAAAGGATCAACTAAATAATTTACCAGTTTATTAAATTTTTTATTCTGTTCACCTAAAAGTCCACACAACTTGCTGAGAAAAAGTCCTTGACATGATGATAATCTGTCCCAATTTTGCAGATTGTATGTTCATTTCTTGTTCGAGATATGGGCATTGACTGGCGTATGGGGGCAGAATGGTTTGAGACCTGCCTTATAGATTACGACCCCTGTTCAAATTATGGAAACTGGACCTATGGTGCAGGTTACCATTCTAGATCTCTTTATTTCTCTAATTGGTGCTATGCTCAAATGTGTTGCATAACTTTATTATTTTTCTTGTTTTTAAAACTTGAAGACAAAGTAAAAAGAAGAAAACTAATATACTGCCACCACTTTGTCATTTATCATATTTACATAATTTTCTTGCTGAATAAGATTAAGTCACTGAATGATAAAGCCATATTGTCGACGAAAGAGTAAATCCAAGATCTCTTAAAATATAGACATATTTGAAGAATAAACTGAATTACTCGGACAAAATCCAGTGAGAAACATGGGGTAGTGTACCCATATTTGATGTTAAAGAGCGCCTAAAAGAAGCCATTGTTATGTCATTACTTACTTTGTCTACCTTCTATCCTGTGAGCCTAATGTTGAAACTGCAACCACTTCCACATGAACTGGCCCTAGATGCCATCCAACCCTCTGTCGATCAACATCAGAGACAATGGTGTGCTTAGCTACTGGTCATGCAAATCAGTTATAAGAATTTCTGAAGCAACTGAACTTGTCAAGATTCTCTTGCAGTAAGGATCTGTTGCAGAAAGAGTGCTATTGTTTTTGTCATGGGTAATTTATAGTAATGTTAGTAGCAGTGGCAGTTGTAGCAGCAGCCATTGTAGTTAGTTTGTTTCTGGTGGTACAAGTGGTGGAATTTTTAGTTTTTATAGTACGTTGTTTTGTACTGTACTATATATTTCTGGAACTGGATTGAATCATCAGAATAGTAACTCAAGATATGTGTACCTTATTTCAGCAACGGTATTTTTTTGCATGCCAAAATCCCCTCTTTATATTTTCCCTATATGAGTCAGTAGGTGTATGACAGTGTGAGTTGCTCAGTTACAAGTACCATAATTTTGCCAATTATTTCTCTCTTTCATTCCCGTTTTCCCTCCTTTTAAGCCTTTATTCTCTTAGCCATTGCATATCATAGTTACATAAGCCAACATTGTCTTTCTATTTTAATAGGTGTAGGGAATGACCCAAGAGAGGATCGGTACTTCAGTATTCCGAAGCAAGTAAGTACCCAAGATATTGAAAATTTTATTCAATAGGACTCAACTCATTTGGATTTCTAGTCTCTCAATATTACAGCTAGATCTTACTAGAACCAATTCTGTGGAACTTTTTTAGCATTGTTTGAACTGTTCAATCGCTCCTGATTTCAATCATGACAGAATCATTCTGTGAAATTAATCTCATACTCATGGATAAAGAGGTGACCAGACAAATACACATAAGTCTTCTCTAAATGGTAGATGATATGTAGGACTGTTTTACGTGACTGCAAGTCCCACTGAAAACCATTGTGTTGATATTAGAGTACAGCGGATTACTTTAGATAATCAACTTTAGATTTACTGCTGTTCTTTGTTTGGTGTCCAAGACTAATGGAAATTCTTGGATAACTGCAAAATCTGATTTTATCCCTACCTTTGCAGGCACAAACTTATGATCCTGATGGAGAATATGTTGCATACTGGTTGCCTGAGCTACTAGCACTTCCCAAAGAAAAAAGAAATTTCCCTGGGAAAGAATATATCAAGCAAATTATACCTCTAAAATATGGAAACACCAATAGTAGGCAAGGTTGCTCCCATACCCAGATGGGGAGAAAGAAGAAGAGAGTATGACAAATGAAATCAATTTCACAGGATTCATGTGGTTGATGAGCATATATAGTTGGTAAAAGTCTGAGTTAAAATGTTTATAGTGACCAGTTTCAATCTATAGTTGCCTTAAAAAGTATTTTATTATTGGATGCAGGTTGCTGGGATCAGCTTTAAGAGTTTTGATTGGTATGCCGGCTTGGACCGTGTGCCGTAAGCAAGAGGATGTTTGTTGATCTAACCCAGCTTCCAGCTTACTACTGAACACAACATATCCAAATGCAAATAATACAAGTCAAAAAATTAACAGTACTGAAAAGCTACCTATTGTGGGTGGTACATGTTATGTGGACTACATTGATTCTTGGAATCTCTTCCTTTTCTTATTTTTCAATGAATATATTTTTTTAATGATGGCCAGATTGTACCTATGTTTTTACCTCTTATCCCAATACTATACAAACACCTTTGCTTTTATTAGTATGTAGAGTCTTTTACATGGCTGTCCGCTGGACTTTAGTCCTATTACAAACCTTGAATACTTACATTTGTACCCTTGAAGGCTAACCGTGTTAGTGAGGTGTTAGTTTTGAAATGTAAAAGAATATTTTACCCTTATTATATCTTGAACTAATACATCCAAAATCTCTAAAGACCATTTTACTCTTATTACATTTTCAACTCTGTAATCCCAAAATTGAAGTTGAGGCGAGGCAAGGTTCTGCTTGGAGCTTTGATGATGGAAGCTTTGCAGAGTCATCGGAGTTCTTCACCCCAAACTCTTCGCATTCTCTCATACTAAGCCGGCGAATCCGATTCAGACCCCTACTGTATCTGACCCCATCTTACTATATTTGCAAAGAAAGAATCCAAGAATGACATTGGCACTCAGATTTCTTATTTTTGAGTTGAAAGGATGCAGAGCATGGTTTCAAGTATTGGTGTTGTATCGGACGTACTAGTGGCCATATTGGCATCGGCTGAGATTGATCCCCGACCCCTGACCAATCCGGATCGAATATCCGTATCATTTAGTAAAAAAAAAAAAAAAAAAGTACTTTTTCTGAAAACCAAAGGGTAAAAATGATTGATACGCATCGATCCTCTCCGATACCGATCCGGATTGGATGGGTATCGGCAGAGACCGATACCGGTACTGATATCAAGAACTAAATCCATGATGCAGAGAGCATGACTGAATTTTGTGCAGCTCCACCACCCTCCTGTACAAGAAGAACTCACGCAATAAGACATGGAACAATAAAATATGGGAAAAAGGATGGGTAAGCTAGCAGGCTACCCAAGAATAAAATGTACTAGCATTTATTGACCGTTAACTTAGATAAATTAGGTCTATGCCATTGCCTAAGTATAGCATGTAAGTATATATATCCAATCCAAATCCCATATACCATTATGGAGATTTGTATAAAATACAAAAAAGAGACTTACTTTCTTCTTACTCTTCTTTTTTGTTATCTTCTTCTTCTTCTTCTTCCTTCGCCAATAAACCATGCCCCACCCCCTGCAACCAGTCCCGGTGTAACACCCTAAATTTTCAAACAACTGACCCTCATTAATAGGACCTGACTAACAGGCAGAATATTAGACTGTATGTTTTGAACCCCATGTATACAGCAGTTTAAGGAGAAACTAACAGACTAGAAGGTCAAGCAGAAGGGGAAAAGTGGCCTAAAGGCGTGGACATGGTCCCATACTGGGTGTACTAACGAAGGCAGAGGACTAGGCTATTGAGGGGCCAAAAATAAGGCAACCGGCAGGATACCCTACTGCCAACCGGCCTGCCGGTTCGGGTAACAGAATGCAAGAAAATTGGGTTTTTCTTTGTGGGCCCCACCCCTTTGCATGTTTGGGGGTTTTAATGCACCAAATTGCATGTAAAACCATTAAGCCTATAATGAGTTATTTAATTTTAAAGATTTATAAGGAAAAAAAAGGTTATTTTAAAGTTACTAGCCTAATAAATAGGCAATGGGGGGTGGTGGTGTCACTGTTCACTCTCTTTTGTTGCTGCATTCGGTGGAACCAGAGAAGAGAAGAGGAGAAGAAAGAAGGAAGAAGAAGAAGAGGAAGTAGGAAGGGAGTTTCATTACCTCAGGCAGCTGCTGCATAATTCTGCACTAAGGTAAGTCCTGCTGCTGTAATGGTTTGATGAATTCGTTAGCCTAATAGGAGTAACAGATTAGGGTTAGGGAATTCATTAACTCAAGAACTGAAGTTGAGTTCCTAGGTAATGAATTCAACACCCTGTAGTAAAAACCCTAATTTTGGTAATGGGTTTAGGGACTTCAATTGCATGAAACTCATCCCTGGAATCCTAGAACAAAAGGCTTTCAGTTTTTGAGTGAAATTTATGCAAATTAAGGTTGAAATAGGACTATATATTGTTTGAATTCTGCCATAGGGTAAAAACAGAATTTTAGTTGGCTCCAAAAATGAGATTGGGATATGTTGATTAGATTTTCTTCAAAAAAAAAAAATAATAATAATAATTAATTACTGAATTCAATTGAAGCTAGTATTTGATTTAATTGACTATATTATGAATATTTGAACCCTAATTAAGTATCTGAAATGGGAGAAATAATCCAGTTCTACAGATTTAACTCCAATACATGTGTAATTTCTGAAATTCTGTAGAACTGAATACAAGTGGTTTGAATTCGGTTGATAGAATCTCAGAGGTGGGTCAGTATGCTATTCACATGCTAAAATAAGCATGATATAGCTAATGAAGAACTTGTTGTAGATGGTCAACCGTGAAGAGTTATGGTCATCCATATCCATAAAAACATAAGAGCTTCAAAAACAAATCAACATATGAAGATGGAGTATTCTGTGATGATCAAGATAGTGGAGCTTAAATGCTTTATGTAAATGTAATTTTGATGTAAGAATCTCTACAAAATTGGATAATCCCAAGAAAGAAAAGGTGAGAATTAAACGAAAAACTAAGAAACTAGGAGGCTTGACTTAGAAAACATGAAGACCTTCTATCCACAGTTATTCGTGTAAAATTGTGGTCAACAAAGTTTAATGAATTTTCTAAGTAAAACCTTTTGGACAGTAATGACGGTCATCCGTGTGAACCTTCGTTTAAACAAAAGCAGTAGTTTCTGATTCCTCTATTATTATAGTCGTTTGTGGTGGCACATGATCATCCGTGAACAAACATTTAATTATCTAAACTTAATGGTTTAAATCATTTAATGAGTGTCTTAGTGACCAACTGTAGATTTCTCTAGGCATCTTAAGTTGTGTTTAAGAGAACTTAACGACTAATTTTCCTTTGAACTTAGGAAGTCCTTGATTGATGATGAAGTTTAATTACTTTGCATTAATGTTCTTAAGCTTAAATTCAAAATCAATTTGAATAAACTTAACTCTAACATATAGTTTAAAGGACTTGGTAACCTTAACTATCCGAAGAATTTGAGTTAAAAAGATTATCATTTTAAGAAAGTGTATGAAAGATCTTGTGAAGGTTCAGTGAGCTGAAAAATGTGCAGTTATTAGGTTTTTAGAGAAGCTACTATGTTGCAAGATTGTTTGAGTTGTGCTACTCACAGTTGAACGTGTCATAAGGAAATCCTTAGTTGAGGGTTTGGGTACTTAACCCGAAGGACTATGGCTAAGTGAGGAAATCCTTGATCTTGGGACCCGATACTCAGCGGGAAGGACTACATCTAAGTGAGAAAATCCTTGGCTGAGGGCTTAGATACCAATCCAAGGGACTGTGATTGGTTTATGTAACACTTAATTCTTGCCAACTAGAAAGGGATCTTATAGGATTGAGATCCTCTGCAATTCCCAATCTTGCAATTCTTGTGCAATGCTAGGTGCAGAGCGCGACACCTGGCGCCGTTGACGTGTACAGTCAAGATGAAGAGAGGTTTGTAAGATACCCTGTACTGGTTTATGCTTGATTAAACCAATCTGAACCAAAAAACAGATGACCCAACCCAAACCTGTACGGTTGTTATTTTGAAATTCAAAATCGCTGAAGCCCTAGAATTGTGCTCTACACCATTATCTTCTCCAATTGCCCGCTCCGTATCCTCTTTTCTTCTTCCCTCTCTGTTCTCTCTGTTCTCTCTGTTCTTCTCTTTTTGTTCTCTCTTCCATGCTCTTACTGATCTCTCTCTTACATGCTCTCACTAATCTCTCGCTTACATGCTCTCTCTCGGTTCTTCATTTGGTGAACAGTATTCGAAGATTGTGGCCGATTCCAAACTAAAATGCACATACTGGTTCAGAGCACTAACTCCTGCAACTGAGCTTGTTAAGTTTGCCTCGAATTCTTGACCCATTTTGAAGATTGACCCGCGACTTGAAGTATATAATGTACTGTTGTCTTGTTGAGAAGGTCATTGTATTTTGGGGGGTTTTTTCGAGCTAGAGTTTCAAGGCGAGTTTTCTCGCCGCTGCTTGGGTGTAACCTCTCTTTTGCATAGTGAAACATCTTCTTCTTTGCCCGAAGACGTAGCACACCACCCTGGTGTGTGAACCTCGTTAAATCTCTGTGTTGTGCGGATTTTTGTCTATTTATTTTCGTATTTCTTTGGTGTTTGATCTAACAAAGCTCTCTCTTACATGCTCCTGCAAGTGATTTCTCTCTAACACCCCTTGTTACCATTCGCGAACCCTAAGGTATGAAGAACCCTTTCTTTCCTTGTTTATTTTATTTTATTTTTTATTTTTAGAGGAATCTGTCATCTCTCTGTTCTCTCTATTACATGCATTAGTAATCTCTCTCTCTCTCTCTCTCTCTCTTGGTTAAGCTCAGATTTTGTGAATGATTCGAAACCTGGCAACCCCTGGTTCTATCACCTTCCTACGCAACTGGTCTCTCTCATGAGGTTCTTGCAACTGATCTCTCTCTTACACCCCCTGTTACCATTCGCAAACCCTAAGGTATGAAGAACCCTTTCTTTCCTCTTTTTTTCTTTTTTTTGTGTGTGTGTGTGTGAGTGTGTGTGTAGCAGAGGAATATGTCATCTAAATGAGTCAGCTACACCATAAAATGCAACATTTAACAAAGGACAAATACCAACGACTAATGCATAACTCACTAGAGATCTTTATTGAGAAATCATTATAGACCAAATAATGGAGAGTCCCCTGCAATGTTTCTCTAAAGGGTCTGCTTATTGGGCTTGTTGAGGAAAGTCTGTGTGTCCACCAAGCCAGATGCCTTAAATTAGAATGAATGTAGAGTCTTTGTATAATCAAGTGGCACATTTATTTGAGTGCTCATAGAAAATTGTATCCATCCACTACATGTAGGTAATGGGCATATGATATCCTTATTGAGAAATCATTATAGAGATTTCTCAAATTGAGTATTGGTGGTTATAAGCATATAGTAGTAAACAAATTGGGTATCAGCCCACGTAAGCCTGCCTATGATTGTGATGCTGTTTGTTGTGGATTTTCAACTTTCAAACTGTCATATCTATGGTGCTCTACTGGAAATTCTAATATTTCAACTTGACAGTAGTTACATGTGCTTGTTTGCCCTAGGCATGAGGTCAAGTAGTTTGTTGATCTCACTGCCAATGAGACCAGTGATCTGTGGCTCACTGCCCAGAAGGTTGGTAGTAAACTTGAGCATAATCACAAAGCGTCTTCACTTAAATTTGCAATCCAAGTAAGGCTACAATTGATTTACTTATATCTCTTGCATTCTATTTTCTATCTTAGAAAATTATTTTCTCTCTGGTTGGCTGACACTTTTTTTTGGAATCTCCCGTTAGCAATATTTGGCATTAATATTTTTCACTGCTACTTGAATGGCTGTGAACTGTTTTAGATCCCTGAGATTCTTGATGTTTTAGCAAACCCAAGACTGGCTGCTTTGTTGGAGCAAAGAAAGAATAAAGAAAATAAAAGAGAAAGCAAAGTTTTCTCTGGTTCTAGAGAGGGTCGTACAATTTTTAGACTTGACTATGGATTTGTTCTGTTACTTAAATCAAAAATGGCTAATCACTAATTCATGGTTTTATTTTTGATGTTTGAACTGGGTTGCAAGTGTATGTATTGGATTTAAAACAGATATGGAGGCACCTGGTGTTATTTTATGATCTTATATTACAGTTACTAACAAGTTTTTTTGCAGGTAAGGAGTCTTTAGCTCAAAATGGTAGAGCACCTGGGGTAATGCCCAGGTTATGGTGGTTCGAATCCACAAAGACTGAACAAAATACCAATATCCTGTTATTGTCCTTGACATTTAGTGATTCTTGGATTTTTGTGATTAGATCACTGAGTTCTTTTCTTTCTTTCTTTCTTTTTTTTTTTTATTTTTTTTTATTTTGTTTTTCTTGTAATCTCTTCTTTGTTTTTTAAATTGCACATGACCCAACTGTTACATCTGTTTAATTTGTAGCCCTGCATGCAGCATCAAGCACCCCTATTGGGCTCTTCCAATTTCCAGAACTCAACCTGACTTGGATGGCCACAGACTAAAGATGAAACCCATCTGTTTCTCCTTCCACACTCATCTGAAACCCAAATGGAAGACATGAACAACAATGGAGCAGAAGTCTGAGGCCATGAACAGCATTAGAGCAGAATCTGCTCTAGTATCTTTATAATGGACACTTTTCTGTGACCTGCACAGAAACATTGAAACAAAAAATTTTGATACATCAAGACCTAACATTTTCTCTACCAAATTATTCCCAACTCTATGTATCCAAGATCACTTGCTTCACATGTATTACCATCCAATGCAGCCAAATGGATGCTCCATTTTATATAAATCAAGGAAACTAATAAAAGTGTAAATTTCTTTACAACGCATCTGCTGAATAATTATGGATGCATCACAAATTGAATGGAAACAAGATAATATATACTATAAAATCTCTTCATACTTTCCTGTCACATTGTACTGAGTTGCATGCTCCCAAGTCCACAAAATACCAGCCAAAAAATTGAGGTAGCTCAAGCTGTCATTCTCAGACAAAAATATTGGCAACAAGCAGGAACATGACCAAAACAAAGCAGATCTAATTCAACATCCCTTGCACAACCATTAATGGGCATTTACTAACAAGTACACACAATGGTAAATGTAGCAAATGAAAGCAGATCTAAAAACTCAGTGATCTAATCACAAAAAAATCCAAGAATCACTAAATGTCAAGAACGAGAACAAGATATATAAGTTAAAACCCTTTTGGTATTTTTGTTTAGAGTCTTGGTGGATCCGAACCACCATAACCTGGGTATTACCCCAGGTGCTCTACCATTTTGAGCTAAAGACTCCTTACTTGTGATCAAATTTGTTAGTAACATTTTTTAAGAAATAAAGATCGAGGGAAAAGAAAATAAATCTAGTCTTCATCTAGAACCTGAGGAAATGCAGATGCTTGAGATGAGACGTGAGAAATAGAATTCTGCAAGGAAATAAAGTTAAAAGCAAGTAAATTACAAGAATTCCATATTGAATTAGAAAGTAACTAGAACCCGAAAGTACTTACCAAAAGTGAAGTGAAGCTTCTATATTTGTTCTCCATCTGTTCTTCAGTGTTTGGTGCAGGAGTTGAGTATTGAACTTGAGTGTTACTTGGCCCTGTACTTTTCTTTCTTTTTCCTTATGTTTCTGCCCAACTCTTTGACCGTCTATCAGTTTTTGTATTTCTTGCTTTATTTTTCATGTGTTTCCATTGTAGACATCATCTAAGTAGTCAAGTGGCGATGGAAATCCTGTGTAATCACCTCTATTGGTATTGATATTTGCAAGTTTCAACTTTAATTCAGACGTAGCATCTTTAACCAGCTGGTATCCCTCGACTGTATTTGAAGCTTCTGATGCTATCTTAACAAGTTCAAGACAAAGCAACCTATACCGTTGTGTGCAATCCAAGTTAATATCTTCTTCAACTTCTTTCCCCATTAAGTGTTACACTCGTGCCCTGACTCGATCTAATTTGAACTGTTGTGATAGGTCTCAAACCGGAGGTGGGAACTACCACCAGATTATTGCCGAAGGGGAATAGATGACCCTACATGTTTGTGTATTGCTTGCCAGTCCAACTGGAGGGGATTTGTACCTTCCAATCCCAGACGGTAAGTGACTCGACACCCCACACTTGAATCCCAGTATGCACCAAAATTGCCGGAAGACCATGAACACAGCCTAGGGAAACAACCAGTGCGAGACCAATTGGTGGACAACAAGCATTCAAGATAGGTTGCTATCTTGACCACTAGAAACAACCCACCGGAAACAGTCAAGACCTATTTTCGCTGGCCATTTAGGCTACTGGTTGGGTTCCGATGTCTGTGGGACCCACCACTCGCATCGTGGACAGCCCCAGATGATTTCAACTTCTCCCCCACACCTTCCTCATGACATGAGCACCTTACGGACTAAAGAAGTCGGGTCCACGTGCCCTAGAAGTCGGATTAATCCATTTGGACCAGACTAGGACCAAACCAAACAGGCCCTAAGGCCTGTTTTACCATATAAGTGGGAATGAGGATTCATTTCCTCATTTTCCACTTGTACAAAAAATGTGGGAGAGGGAAAGGAGGAGAGAAAGGAAGAAGAAGAAGAGGAAGAAGAAGAAGAAGAGGGAAGGACTCACCTTGGCTCCCGGCTACCACATCATTGCCGGAATTCTTGCTGGAGGTAAGTGTAACCTCTTATACCATCTCTCTTTACATTTTGAACAAGGTTAAGCTAGGTATAGGTAGAATCTTGACCCATATACCTTCTAGAGCTCGGGGATTGCGTCTTTCATCTCCCCGGTGCCATTGTCGAACTCAAATCGAGTCCAGTGAGCTCCGATAACAAGATTGACCAAATAACCACCTAGGTTTTCGATCGTTTGATCAACGTATCTCCCAAACAGCTCGATGGAATTGGTATTTTAATAGTTTATAGTGATGCTAGGACCATCCCCTACTAACTCTAAGGCACAAGTCCCAGCGATTGGTCCAAAGTCGGAAAGCCCCAAATCTCACGGGTAGTTCAGCGGAAACAAGCCACTGGAAACACTGGGTTTGTTTTCGGTGACTAATTTCGGTGAACATGAGAAGTCTTAGGACCTCTCTATTACACCCACCAGAAATAGCATTGATATTTACGATGGACAGTGCCTGTTTTCAATGATAGTACAGTCACTTTGGGACCTTGTCTGTACCCTTTGCGGTTGACCCATGTGGGGCACTCCCAATGTTCTCGACATGTATTGACATTCTGTTACCTTTGTGCCTAGGCCAGTGATGCGCATGTACCCCAAGGTCGAAATTGAATCAAACGACCAGTGGTCATACTTGAATCCTAATCCGCACGAGCCTAATCAAGGTGAGGGATGATTGATTTTATTTTTTTGGGAATGTTTAATTGTTATAGAACTACTCACATGTGCATGATTATACATGATTATTTAAATTGCTTAAATGATGATGATGTTCTATTACATATTACTTTTTTATAGAAATGATATAAAATGTTTGTGGATATGTATGGCGGGATCACCGTGTGATTGTTGTATGTATGAAACGGAATCCGGTGTGGCCGAGGTGGTACTAATACCGTGATTGTGATATGTTTATTGCATTCATGCACTGATTATGTGCATTAGAGTTAGTTGTAGTCACGGATTACACTTTGTGACCGATGTGTTACCGGTATCGTGTACTCCGGGATTGCATTTGGAAATGAATACACTGCCTGGCCGATGGACATACCAATGTTGCGTAGTCCATACTCAACTGTTATTATACATGCTAGATTAGGTAAACGGTCACAAGTTACACTTTATGGCTGAGGTGTTACTGGTATCGTGTACCATGGGACTGTACTTGGAGATGGATTACATTTTGTGGCCGATGTGTTTTCGGTATCGTGTGATCCATACTAACTGTATCATTATGAAGGCATATTGAATATTTTTGGTTAGGTATCATTCCCTATGCTATGTCCCCTTGCCAATAGGGGTAAGGTGTTGGATAACCCATTTGTGGTATGTTCGATGAATCTTCTCGGAGTGCCACACTAGAAGTACGATGTAATTGTGACCAGAGGCGAGAACTTGTCCGGCTTGGCCGATGGACATATCGGTGCTGTGATTGCCAGGAGGGGGTTATCAGGGGTTTGTTGGGTGATTGATGGCCGCATACTGGGACCGATAAGCTCCTAATCACAGCTAGGGCTTGTATTACTACGTAGTCGATGGCAGTTTCAAGACGAGGGATACAGTCTAATGTGCTGTAGTAGCATTTACCAGACTTAGTTGTATTGCTAGGTGGATAATAAAATAAATGAATTGCATCACGAGCATCATGGAATATGTGTTTAATTTTTGTTAGCATGCATTATAAATTATTTATGCAACTGCTTTGCTTGGTTGTTCATGAACCCCACTCCTCACTAAGCAAGTTGGAAAGCTCACCCCATATATATTCCCTCTTTTAGATGATGATGCAGGTACAATTGGGCCGATGGTTTGTGACTCTCTTTCCTCTGAACCTGAGTACGAAGTGAGCGACTGGTGGATGCTGAAAGTTGGAGAGCATGACCTGGATTGTGCCTATGATATCTGTGTATACGTGGCACTATGGGGTGTTGGGCGTATTTTGTTATTTTGATACAAATTTGTGGATGGTATACTTTTAAACTTGATAATTATAAGTCTTAGATAATTGTAACAGATAACCTAGTTATGGATATTTACAGTATTGTAGACACCCAATTTTGTCACCCTCCTCTCGCTATGATGAAATATGGATTTTGGACCTGACTTCTGGCTTCCGATCAATGGAGATGATGATGGAAACTTTCCCCTACCCAAAACCCTAGAAACCCCTGCATAGGAGAGGAGAGGGTCTAATTTTAACTTTTTATATATGAAGGAATCTGGTCACGATGACCGTATGGATGGATAGTGCTCGAAAATAAGATTCTGACAGTATATGACACGTCAAAATCAGACCGACAGATCTCCCATGATCATCCCTGGAAAACCACACTTTCCCTCACGTATGCCGTGCACATGGACAGTCTCATTGGAAACCTTGAAAAATCCCCTACCTACCCC
This sequence comes from Macadamia integrifolia, assembly GCF_013358625.1. Taxonomy (NCBI): domain Eukaryota; kingdom Viridiplantae; phylum Streptophyta; class Magnoliopsida; order Proteales; family Proteaceae; genus Macadamia; species Macadamia integrifolia. Next base: position 506,952 of record NW_024869937.1, read on the forward strand.
AAACACCCTAAATTCATTCCTTCATCTACCCAGATAACCCGAAAACACTCCCGGACATGAAACCCTAGAAACCCTCGCGTGGGAGACCAAACACCCTAAATTCATTCCTTTATCTACCTAGATAACCCGAAAACACTCCCGGACATGAAACCTTAGAAACCCTCGCGTGGGAGAGAAGAGGGTCTAATTTTGACTTTTATATATAAAGGAATCCGGTCAAGATGACTGTATGGATGGATTGCTCAAGAATATGATTTCGATGATATATGGCACGCCAAAATTGGACCAATGGATCTCCCATAATCGTTACCAGAAAAACCCCATAATCGCGAACGTGTTGGCCAGCAGGCCAGCCCGCATGCGTGCTTGCTACCCATGGCTGCAACCAATGCCTATTGCCCATGGTCGCAGCCCATGGCAGCGGTGCATGGCTGCTGCCTGCACCAACCATACACTACCCGAGCTTGCACCAACCATGCACTACCCAAGCCTGCACCAACCATGCACCACGCCCAGTAGACCTGCACCCCCGGGGGCACAGGCCTGCGCCTCGGCGGGCATAGACCTGCACCCCTGCAAGCACAGGCCCACGTCCTTGCCGACCAACCATGTGCCCCTTCCTGTAGGCTTAAGCCCCGGCGGGCACATGCCTACGCCCATGCCCTGCTGCCTATGTGCTAGCCAGCAACCCAAGCCACACACGCACTGGCTAGCAGGCCAACCAGCACACATGCGTGCGCTGGCTGCTGCCCATGCATGCCTATGCTCGCTACCCATGCATGCCATGGTGCTGTGTTATGAGCCACCCACCGACATGCCATTACCCGCGCGCCATGCACTGCACACCCATGACATCACCTACATTGCCTACTCTCCTACATTGACCATGCCTCGGGCACTTTGGCCTAATCCTGCTCATTGCGGTTAACAGTTGGGATTGGTGTTCCCCTGACCCGGTGGGTGAAGAATTTCCCTCTTCACCCACTTAAAACAAAAAACTTTTTGTTTTTTACTAGTAATTCTCTCTCCCAGAAAACCTCTCTTTTACCCATTGAACAAAAGCCTTCCCCACCCATTTTTGTTCAAGGACCTCTTTTACCCAGTGTATAAAAGACCTATCCCCCCACTTTAGGCAAGAACCTCCCCTTTCGTCCGTTGGATAAAGAGGTTTCCTCTTTCCTATTGGCTAGAAAAACCTATAAATACCCCCTCCTTTGGATTTTACACACCAAAATCCTACCTCATTCCATTCTAGTGAAACTTTCCTCCCCTACCCCTCTTGATTTTCTTTGGGTCTTCCAAGCGATCTTCGTCAAGATCCGAAATCTTGTTCAGATCTTCAAAGTGTTCTTCAGGACTTTGAAGATCTTCAATCCAAGTTCTTAGTTCAATCCAATTTTTGCCAAAAGTAGTGTGTTCTTCAACCCCTCTCTTTGAGTGTTCTTAAGTTTTACCCAAAGTAGAAACCCCCACTTTGAGGTTCTTCGGGTCTATGGAGAGCTCTTTGTCAAGATCCGAAACTCTGTTCGGATCTTTAAAGTGTTCTTCGGGGCTTTGGAGCTCTTCAATCCACTTATAGGTCCGTCCGTCTATTTCCAAAAATAGCCATCCCCAGCAAAAGCCCTATCCGAGTGCCCCTGGAATCTTTCCAGAAATAGCTATTCCCAGCGGAAGCTTTGCCGAAGTGCCACCTCAGCCTAGCCCTCCCCTAACCTATCCCCAACAGAAGGTCTATCGGAATGCCACCTTATCCTAAGCCCAAAAATAGCCTTCCCTAGCCGAAGCTCTGTCTGAGCCCAAATCAGAAACAACCTTCCCTAGTCGAAGCTCTGTCCGAATCCCAATCCCGAAAGTAACCATTCCAAGCCAAAACCCTATCCGCACACCATTACAATCAATATCTCTCAAGAAAGGAAGTTGGAGGTCAAGACCATCTTCCCCTGAGCTAGGAGAACTCGAAAGATAGTCCAAGCTGGTACTAGTCAGGGGCCCACCCCTCTTGACCTAAAATAGGGGTTAAGATCAGGTATATTTTCTCAACCAAATCATTATAAGGTAGACCTTATATTAACCATGTTTTAGTGTACATAGTTATTTAAATGCAGTCAATGTATATATGTGTGATAACTTAGCCATACATGTGAAATAGGAATAATCGTGGAAAATGTTCGTTCTTAAGCATCTAGTAGGAAGACCTGTTGAACCGGGTTGATTGGGTGCCTGACACCTTCCCAAATCTAGAACCTGACACTTACCCTAAATCTCTGGATCAGACCAACTTTCGGGCCCTTTTATCTGGAATTGGGCCCACTCCCGGGTCTTAGGCCCATAATCCTAGGTGGTGACTCCAAACCCTTTTGTATGATCCCGATCCCCATATTGGACCATCATCAAACCCCCGTCTCAAATGACAAACTTTATACTCTTACGAAATAGGCCTCCATGTATCTCCGAGTAGTGATATGATGGTGCGGGGCCCACAAGTAAAGCACACACGACACACCCCTCCCTCATTAAAAAGGGTAAGAGAGTAAAGAGGATGGAATCAATGCAAAGCCCCTTTTTACAAAGAGGGCAGAGGCATTTCTAGCCGCTACCCTCACAGTGGCGACTCTGCTGGGGAATAAATGTCAAGTTTCCGACACTAGATGCTACCATTAAATGCAAGAACATTTTCCACCACATTTGTTTGAAAACATGTTTGGCTAACCTCATGCTTGTAATTATATTCACTAACTGCATCATACATCATGCTCGAAGTGAAATCATTTGGAGAGAGTACTCTCTGTCATGCCCGCACCCTTGAGGAGGTCAGTGCATGACATACTAAGTACTCTAAGAGCAAATGATAGCCGCTTCCTATACAAGAGTGGAAGGTATCATCAAACGATGAGGATGTTGTAATTGTGCAGCACCCTCGAGGAGGTCTGCGTACTTTATGACATTCTAAGATCGAATGCGTCATCAAACGGTGAGGATGTCTGTAATTGTGCCAGCACCCTCGGGGAGGTCTGTGCACTTTATGGCATTCTGAGATTGAATGATGGTTACCGTACATTGCACTTTTACACACAATCACTCACGGTTCCACCACCCCGTGGCCAATTTCTTAACCTCGTGTGTAGTCATGAGTAATGGGCAAGGAAGTCACCCCCTTGATCTCGTACCTACAAGTATATCGTACCTTGCATATAAAGATCCTGTCAAGGAAGCGTTGTCAGTCCTATTGCATCCACCGCATGCTCGCATCATGTAAGAAATAAATAAAGAAGCTAGGAGCGCCACAAGCTAATTGTAGAACTTGTTTGAGGTCTTGAAAAAGAATATTCCTATATTATATTCCCGGCGTAAAGAATTGCTTTCCTAAGTGTGTTTCGGATAAAAGGTGTTCCTCCTCCTTAAGAAGAATGTCCAGATACGTGACTCAGGGGCAATCCCATCAGAGTCACGTCAAGTCCAGAGAAAAATCAGGAGGAAGGACACTTAGAGGGGAAAAGTGCAAGGAAAGCATGACTTTATTGCATGGAATATTTTAAGGAAATATTCTGGACAAGCCATTTATATGAATTTCCCGCTTATGATATTGGGTGGACCAGGGGGATTAAACCCTATCCACCCCTATCATTAAGCGGACTAACTTTGGATGGAACCTTGGTTGTTAATTCAGTGAATGTGAAAACAAGGGGTTTGGAATTCAAGAATCCTAAAATAAGCCACTTTTGATTCAAGCATAATTCCACACCTCAAGTATTCTCCACGGTCCCTTTGGACACATCAAGGTAATCGATTGAATCGCCTAAGTCCAGTATCACTTCCGTCATGTCTCCAAGATTGTCTACTACCAAGTGAGTACAACCCAGTTAGTATGGATCCACACTACTCTGAATCACCCGAACAGGCCAAGGTCCATCTCATTGAGACCTTGCAGACAGAAATGGCTGAGGTTAAGAGAGGAATAGCTCAGATCTTGCAAGCACTTCAGAATCCTCCTAGAACTAAGCCGGCACCGACTATGGGAGATATGGAACAGAATGGAGCTACGGGTCATCGTGGAAACTCTTCCCGAGTTGACTTAGGAGAACCCAAGCATGTCAGACAAACCGATCAAAGAGGATCTTCACTTATCCGTCCAAATGGTCAGCAAGGGGCCTATTCCAGGGTTCGTCCTCCTTGGGTAGTGCTTGAAGAAGAAGAAGAGGAATTTGCAGCACATATTCGGATGGAACCTCTGGAAACAGACAAAGAAATGAAAGTCAGGGAGCAACTGAAAAAGTTAGAAAATATGTTCCGAGCAGGGAAGAGTTCGGAAAGCCAAGCAGTAGTGCCAGATGAAATGAGTTTCTTTTCAGAGGCAAGGATTCCTGAGAAATTCAAGTGGTAGACTGACAGGTTTGATGGGTCCAGAGACCTCATCTCAAAGTCTTCCTCAGCATCGCCAAGTTATGGCAACTTACGGATAACTAGATGGGGCAAGCCTTTATGTTAACCCTATCCGAGCAGGCACTAAGGTGGCTCACACAGTTGGAGTCATCCCAAACTCTGAATTGGGCTATAGTGGTGAAAGCTTTCACTAACTAGTATTCGTATACTATTGAGGTATAGGTGAAACGTCAGGAGCTTGAGACAGTAGCCTAAAGAAGGATTCACTGCCTTCTTGATGAGGTTCAGGGATAAGGCCGCCAAGATGGCAGATCGGCCTTTAGAAGTAGAGCAAGTGGAGATGTTGATAGAAAACCTGTCAAAGCCATATTATGATGTTTTTTACTATCAGCATTTGTAAACTTTTGATGCCTTAATAGCCATTGGAACACGTGTGGAGAATAGAATTTTGAGAGAGGCCCAGTATCAAGGATCCTCCCAAGATGCATGCAAGAACACTCGAGTCAGATGGGGAAAGGGTCCAGAAACTAATATGGTGAGTATAGTTTAGCAATCAGTCTCACCAGCCACTTCTTCATAGCCCTTCATAATACAAGCAGATGCACCCACCCAAAAGGCCCCTCACATGAGAAGGCAGTTTTCTGATTTGGGAATGCCTATAACAGCAGCATATGAGAAGTTAAAGAAGCAAGGATTGCTAGGGATAGTGGCTCCAAGAGTGATCAGTAACCCTCCTCCACTTGGTATATGGATCATGAATATTGTGCCTACCACACTCAAAAGGGGCACAATATTGAAAGATGTTTGGGTTTACAACATGCAATTCAAGACTTGGTAGACAATGGAACCATTGAGGTTAAGGTCAAGCAGCCTGTCAATGTTAATACCAATCCACTCCCTAATCATGTGAACAATCTGGATGAAGAAACTACAGAGAGTGATCCCACTCAACTCATTGTCCCTAGAGCTCAGAAGAATCATATGAATGCCTGAGCTTATAGAAAAATCATGAGTCAAAGGGCTAGATCATAAGGACTCCCAAAAGAAGAGAATCATCAGAAGAAGAATCAGAAAATCAGACACCCGCCGTTCATCCTTCCTCATCAACAGAAGGGTCCATAACACCATATTACCAACCCCCACCATACCTTCCACCTTCATCATATTATCAGCCTCCGCCATATCATCAACCTTTCCCGCACCATCGAAGTGGAGGAGCCTCTTCATCCTATCACCCCCAATCTTCATATCCTACCTCCCATATCACTTCGTCTTCATACCATCCCGCTTCAATCCCTTATCACCCTCATACCAATCCCATTCTCAAGGTTTGGTGTATAACCCAAAGGAAGGATAGACGGACGGCTATGATTGGAAGGATATGCTTGCACTACCAGATTCCCCAAAAATGACCTCATCAACGGGGTTGGTGAATGCATTAGGGGAAGACCAAGAAAGTGATCCCACTTCTCTAATTCAGCCCGTTGTTTCTTCGGAAGACAATCCAAAAATAATTGAAGAAGTTACAGTTGATCTTCTTAGAGCAATAGCCACATTGGCCATAGGTGAGCAAATCAAAGAATACACTTCCCTAATCCATATAGGGAGTGATCTAGAAGATGATGAGTCAAGATTGATCCAACTTTGAGCCAGTGATGACAAGACCAATCCTATGGAAATATTCCAGAGAATTTGATGGTTCAGAAGAATCTAATGAAGAATCAAATGAGGGGGAAATCAGTGAAGAAGAGGATGATGACGACGACGATGAGGATGAGGATGAGAATGATGGAGATGACTCTGACTCTCAGGAAGATGATGAGTGTCCAGACTAGGATGACTACCTAGGGCTTGGGTACATTGATAATGAGGATGAGTTTGAATACTATCCACCATATGACCATACACGTTTCTCAGTCTATGCCATTGGTGTTGATGATTTGATGGCTGATCCGATAGGTGGCATTTACCCTTCCCTTTACATGGAAGGAGATGATTCTACATTAGATTCAGAAAGTGATGAAGCAGACGCAAAAAGTGATGAAGGATCTAGAGAGCCGATGCAAGTTTATCTGGATGAACCTGAATCCACATTAGAAATGGAGGAAAAGATGTGTGAAGTGTAAAACATTGACAATGTAGGAGAGGGTGGAAGAAATTGACAACTGTAAGGGTAGCGGCCAGAGATGGATCCCCATCCTCTCTCCTCTCTCTCCCTTCACCTTCATGTGAGGGGGAGGTGGCTTGAGTCATGTGTGCTTCGCTTGAGTGCCCTGCACTGCCATATCGCCGCTTGGAGATACGTGGAGGCCTATTTCACAAGGGTGTAAAATTCGTTATTTGAGACAGGGGTTTTGATGAAGGTCCAATTTGGGGATCAGGATCATGCAAATGGGGTTTGGAGTCACCACCTAGGGTTATGGGCTTAGGACCCGGGGGTGAGCATGATTCCTAAGAAAAGGGCCTGAAATTTGGTCTGGTCCAGAGATTTAGGGTAAGTGTCAGGTTACAGAGTTGGGAAGGTGTTAAGCACCCAATCTGCCCGGTTCAACTGGGCTTCTTACTAGATGCTTAAGAACGAACATTTTCCACAATTATTACTATTCCACATATATGGCTAAGTTATCACACATATATACATTAATTGAATTCAAACTATTATATACACTAAAACAAGACTTATTAGATGTCTACATTATGCTTGAATAAGGAGAGAGATTATACCTGAATTTGACCCCTATTTCGGGTCAAGAGGGGTGGGCCCCTGATTGGTACTAGCTCGGATGGTTTTTCAAATTCTTCTGGCTCAAGGGAAGATGGTCTTGACCTCCAACTTTCTTTCTTGAAAGATGCTAATTGTGATGGTATCTGGACAGAGTTTTGACTAGGAATGATCACTTTCGGATTTGGATTTGGATAGAGCTTCAGTTAGGGAAAGCTATTTTTGGCTTTGGATTCGGACAGAGCTTCGGCTAAGGAAGGCTATTTTTGGGCTTGGGCTTGGGATGAGGTGGCACTCCGGCAGAGCTTCCACTAGAGATAGGCTAAAGGAGGGCTAGGCTGAGGTGGCACTTCGGTAGAGCTTCCGCTTGGAATGGCTATTTCTAGAAAGATTCTAGGGACACTCGGATAGAGGTTCTACTAGGAAAGGCTATTTTCAGGCTTGGGATGAGGTGGCACTCCTGTAGAGCTTCCGCTAGGGATATATTAAGGGAATGCTAGGCTAAGGTGGCACTTCGATAGAGCTTCCGCTAGGAATGGCAATTTCTAAAAATATTCCAAGGACACTCGGACAGAGGTTTGGCTAGGAAAGGCTATTTTTGAAAAAGAAACGGGCTGACCTAAAAATGGATTGAAGAACTCCAAAGTCCCGAAGAACACTTTGAAGATCCCAATAGAGTTTCAGATCTTAACAAAGATCTCTTCGTAGACCCAGAGAACCTCAAAAAGGGGAGGGTTTCTATCTTAAGAACGCTCAAGAATGCTCAAGAACACTCAAGAACGCTCAAGAACACTCAATGGAGGTGGCTCAAGAACATACTATTTTTGGCTAAAAACTGGATCTAACTAAGAATTTGAATTGAAGATCTTCAAGATCCCGAAGAACACTTCGAAGATCCGAGTGAGTTTTCGGATCTTGACAAAATATCGCTCTAAAGATCAGAAGAAAATCAAGAGGAGGGAGGGGAGGAAAACTTCACTCTGAAAGGGATTTAGGTGCCTGTTGGTGTGTTTTTACTATGGGAGGGGGGTATTTATAGTTTTTTTCAACCAAGTAGGAGAGGGGGAATCCCTTTATCCAGTGGACGAAAGGGAGGCTCTTGCCTAAAGTGAAGAGATAGGATTTTTTTCCAATGGGTAAAAGGGGGGTTGAAGGCAAAAATGGGTGGGGATGGCTTTTGTCCAGTGGGTAAAAGGGGGTTTCAGAAAAAATGGGAGGAGAGAAATTTTAGCTTGAAAAAAGGGTGATTTTCGGAAAAGCAAGAGGAGAGAGAAAGTTTGGAAAAGGTAGTTTTTAGAAAAGCGAGAGGAGAGAGAAAGTTTTGCCAAAAAAGGTAGTTTTAAGAAAAATGAGGGGAGAGAGAGTTTTATTGAAAAAGTAGTTTTCAAAAAAGCGGGAGGAGAGAGAAAGTTTTTTGAAAAGGTACTTTTTTAAAAAGCGAGAGGAGAGAGAAAGTTTGGAAAAGGTAGTTTTCAGAAAAGTAGGAGGAGAGAGAAAGTTTTGCCAAAAATGGTAGTTTTCAGAAAAGCGAGAGGAGAGAGATGGTTTTTCCTGAAAAGGCAGTTTTTGAAAAAGTGAGAGGAGAGAGAAGGTTTTATTGAAAAAGGCAATTTTTGAAAATGCAAGAGGAGAGAGAAGGTTTTGCTGGGGGTGTGGGTGATGTCATGGGTGCACGAACGCATGGGTGTGTGGGCAATGTGCACGGTGTGTGGGCCATGTGAACATTGTGCGGGCCATGTGTGCATGGTGTGCAGGCACAGTGTGCATGGTGTGCGGATGGGGCCTGCACACTATGCGGCAGGGCCACGCATAGTGTGCGACGGACCCATGCACAGCTTACGGTAGGCCCATGCATAGCCTGTGGTAGGCCCGCGTATAGTGTGCGGTAGGGCCATGCACAGTGTGCGGCAGGCCCGCTCACAGGTGTGTGGTCAGGTTGGGCTTGGCTGGGTGGTCGGTGTGCGCGACATGCATATGAAAAAAACATGAATTTTCTGGAATGATTGTGGAGATTTGTCTGTTCGATTTTGACGTACCATATATCATCGGAATCGTATTTTCGAGCACTATTTATTTGTATGGTCATGTTGACAGGACTCCTTTATATATGAAAAGCCAAAATTGGACCCCTTCCCTCCTGTACGGGGATTTCTAGGGTTTCAGACTCGAGAGTGTTTTGGGGTTATCTGGGTAGGTAGGGGATGAATTTTAGGGTGTTTGGGTCAGGTGAGGGATTTTTCTAGGTTTCCAGTGGGACTGTCCGTGCACGCGGCATATGTGCGGGAACGCGTGATATTCTAGGGATGATTGCCAGAGATCAATCTGTTTGATTTTGGCATACCATATATCGTCAAAATCATATTTCTGAGAACTATCCATCTGTATGGTCATCTTGATCAGATTCTTTCATATATGAAAAGTCAAAATTAGATCTTCCTCTCTGCCTTGCAGGGATTTTCAGGGTTTTGGGTAGGGGAATGTTTCCATTAGCATCTCTATCAGTCAAAAGTTGGAAGTTGCATCCAAGGTCCATATTTCATCATAGCCAGAGGAGGATGAAAAAATTGGGTGTCTACAGAATGCCCCTCTTTGGCCGAGGCCTGTTCCAATGGCCGAAGGGTAAAGAAAAGAACGACTACATTTTGTCACCCAGAGCATGTACTGTAGTCATCTTGCTCAGTTATGACGGAGTTGAAAAATGCAATAGATAATATCTCCTACCTACTTTAAAGTTGAGGACTTACCTGGCGCTGCCAATTGTGGAAAGGAATTTGCTGCTCTTCCAATCCTGTAAAAAAAGTTAGTACTTTGATCTTGATTCCTCCTTAGCTAGGCTTCGCATGTGCCAGTTCAGAGAAATATGGTCTCCAGGTTGGGTCTTTCGACCCAATCTTGACTATCTGGGACCGATGGTTACAAGAAAGAAATCCACTGTTCTTCCAATCTTGCAATAAATAAAAAAAACATTTGATTTTTAATTTTCCTTAGGTGGGCTTCACATGTGCCATGTTAGGGAATTTGGTCTTCCAGGCGGGTTCTTTCGAACCGAGTTGGGCTATCTGGTCTCCCAGGCGGGTTCTTTCAAACCGGGCTGGGCTATCTGGTCTCCCAAGTAGGTTCTTTCGAACCAGGTTGGGCTATCTAGTCTTTCAGGCGGGTTCTTTCGAAACCAGGCTGGGCTGTCTAGTCTTCTAGGCAGGTACTTTTGAAATCGGGCTGAGCTATCTGGTCTTCCAGGCAAGTACTTTTGAACTAGACTGGGCTATCTGGTCTTCCAGGTGGGTTCTTTTGAATTGGGTTAGGCTATCTGGTCTTCTAGGCGGGTTCTTTCGAATCGGGTTGGGCTAACTTAGACCGGGTCAATGAGATTAGGCTGCCTACTCCTTATGATTATGTGAGTATCTGATCATTTTCTAATTAACTCTTGACTTCCTTTGGCTGATATATGTGAGGTGATAGTTAACAAGGATCGGGAGATTGCCCGGTAGGGTGCACTGATTGAGGACATGACCCAGAGGTTGGAGCAAGTTGGAGTAGCATCTGTGGACCCCTTGGTGCTTCATAAGGATGGTTCAGACTATAGTTCAGATGATGGCTTCTGACCCATAGGGATTTGTTCCTGTATTTCCTGCAAACACAAACACATGGATATTTTCTTTCTTTTTTCTTTTTCCCTCCCCTTGTTTGTTCATTATTTTATTTCAGCATCTCTATAAAAATTTACTTTTGGCACAAAGAAAATCTTTCTTCTCTTTTTTTGTTTTTTGTTTTTTTTGTTTTTTGGTTTGCTTGCAATGCTTAGGCACAATCAATTCCATAACTCAAGTCAGAATTATAATAACCGGGATAACACGAAAATCCAAATACTTCATCATTCCATTACCGAGTGAATTACATAAAAAGGGGGGCCACTTTCCTACCATAGATGGTATAGGTGAATAACAAGGTGGGGAGACAATTCTTGAGGTAGGTGAAAGTTCACTAACTCTTCTGGGTCCGTCTCCTCGAGTCCGTATTGTTGGCTATTGCGCATAGGAAAATAAAATGATGTGTGTGTCAATCCCATCAGTTTGACATAGTTGTGGCCAGGGGTCTTCATCAGAAAATTTTCTTCTGGCCTCCCTATGCACCTCCATGCAATATCCTGCATAGTCCTTTCCTACAAGTACTTCTTCCAATTGGTGATAAGGTTGAATTCCGGAACTTCTCTCTTATCCCGGTAATAAAAAACTCCAAGTGGGCTTCCCCTTAGCGGTGTGGTGAGCTTCAGTTTATCGAGGAGCCAAATCTGAAAAATAACAGGACTTCCCTGATAATGATCTAGTCCAAATTTATGGCCATAGCTCATGTCATCAAATCCCTTGAACTTTTTTGCAAGAACCGTAGGGACGATGTCACCTCCCTTCTTCAACTGTTGTACTACCTCAGTCAATAGATGGTGCACCATGCCCGGGAGTGTGAAGAACATAACGAGCTATCATGAAAAGTAAATAAGCATCCAGGGATCGTTGTTGATGGATTCCTCCCATTGGTAGATATTGGATGAAGATCTGAGCCACCTTCAGAATGTCGATCTTCCCATACCTGACAAACTGCTTTACTTCTTCTTTCCATCCGAAGAAATCCTAAATTTCCTCTAAGCAATCCTTCTTTAAAGAGGGTTGGAACAAACTGCCTTTGGGTGGAGATAGCATACAAACCTAAAATTCTTCAAGAGTTGGGCAAATCTCCATAAATCCAAACCAAAATACATACAGGTCGGCATCCCAGTGTTGAGGCACCTATCAGAGTAATTGGTGATGTAGCTTCACACATCCAACTTGGCCAAGAAATAACACATTCATGGATTCCAGCAATCCTGGTGCCCTCATATTTATGTCCAAGGTTGATTTCCTCAACGTCTTATCCGACGAACCCATAAATTTTCTTGAAACCAATACAAACAACGAGATATGATAATTTATCAAAGCATTACTTATTGGCTTAATGATTCAAACAAGCCTTTACCATTGTTGCATCAAGCTCTTCTTTTTTTCTTTTGACTTTGACTGATCAAGGGTGGAGAATAAGCTGGCCATGATAAACTGGTGCCAGGTGGCGATTTTCTTTTAGGGGATAGAATCCTGGATAGGAATGGACGGGCCAGTGGGTGGATGATAGATACCTAATGGCTTTTCATGCCAAATGGCGATTCTTGGGGGATAAAATCCAGGGTAAGAAGTGATAGACCAATGGGTGGATGACAGATACCTAATGGCCTTTTATGCCAAATGGCGATTCTTGGGGGACACAAACTATGATGATCTTTTAAGATACTTTGATTATTAATCAAGAACCTATTTATTGCCTTTAGATGATTGAGATCACACTTGCACATGTCAAGTTGCCTACGTATCCCTCGAAAGGAATCAAGTCTGACATAATTCAGGCTATTCCCCTTTTAGACATAATATTTCTTGAGTTGATCCATATTAACCAGTCCGGGCATTTCTTCATCGTTGTGGTCTACGAGTTTCATAGCTTTGCCTGGTAGAATTTCTTTAACAGTAAAGGAGCCGCTCTAGTTGGGCTTGAATTTTCCTCCTGGGTTATGAATTAGGGCTCTTTGTTCTCGAAGAACAAGTTCACCCACCTCTATGTGGTGGGGCTTCACATTTTTGTTAAAGGCCCTGGCCATTCTCAATTGATACTTCTTCAGATTATCCATGACCTTCATGCGCCTTTCATCAAGAAAATTGAGCTCGTCATATCTGGCCTTCACCCATTCTCCTTTAGGTAGCTGACTATCAAGAAGCACCTTCAGGGATGGTACCAGGATTTCCATGGGTAGAACCGCCTCAACCCCATATACCAAAGAGAAAGTGGTTGCCCCTGTCGAGGATCGTACAGAAGTCTGGTATGCCCATAAGGCAAGGAGTAACTTATCAGCCCAATCTTTATGTGTTTTCGCTATTTTCTACAGAATGATTTTGATATTCTTGTTAGATGCTTTTACTACCCCATTAGTCTGCGGCGTGTAAGTGGTAGAGCGATGCCTTCTGATACCAAAATTTGTGTAGATTTTGTCAGTCTTGCCCCAAAAATGGGATCCCTGATCTGATATCAATTCTTGAGGTACTCCATATCGGGAAATGATGTTTTCCTTGATGAACTTGGCCACCTTAGCAGATGTGAGGACTGCATAGGACTGAGCTTCTATCCACTTGGTGAAATAATCAATGGCTACCAAGATGAACTCGTGGTTGTTGGATGCTTTAGGGTTGACCTTTCCAATGATATCAATGTCCCAAGTGGAGAATGGCCAAGGTGAACTGAGCGAATGCAACTCTGTTGGTGGGATATATATGATGTTAGCAAATATCTGACACTTGTGGCATTTTCTGACAAAGTCCACGCAATCTGCTTCCATTGTGTTCCAGTAATATCCCAGCCTAAGGATCTTCTTAGATAACATCTTGGCATTCATGTGGGGTCCATAAAGACCTTGATGAATTTCTTCCATGATAGTTGTAGATTGTTCCTCATCTACACACAATAATTATATTCCGTCGTAGGATCTTTTGTATAACAAATCCTCTTGGAGAATAAACTGGGTGGCATATCTGCTCAGAAACTTCTTCTCTCTGTTAGTTGCTTCAACTGGATACTTTCTTTCCCTGATGAAATCCACTATGTGAGTGAACCAAGACCGACCATCTACAGTGAGAGAGTTCACTGAATTCTGATAAATGGGCTTGCTTCTTTGTTCTACCAAGAATGGTCAGACTCTAGCCATAGGGTTGCACTCTACCATAGAAGCCAAGGTTGCAAGGGCATCAGCAAACCTGTTATTATCCCTTTGGAAGTATTCGAACGAAATCTTCTCAAAGTGTTCAATCACCTCTTCCAGATGCTCTTGATATGGCTTCAGCTTCTCATCTCTAGTTTTCCACTTTCCTTGTGCCTGACAGATGACAATGGATGAATCAACATAAACCTTGATCCTTTTCACCCTAATGGTTAATGTAGTTTTGAGCCTAAAAGCACAAGCTTCATACTCAGCAATATTGTTGGTACAGGGGAAGTCAAGGCGGAATGACAAAGGCAAATAAGGACCATTGGGAGTGACAAGCAATATTCCCTCACCACATCCGTTCTGATTGGCTGCTCCATCAAAGAATAACTGCCATTCATTAACTGTATCTTCTCCTCTACCACTGCGATTCCTTCATCGGAAAAAGGCATCATCCAAGGACCTTCCATCTTCTGTGGGGTGAGCGGCCAAATGATCAGCTATAGCCTGCCCCTTGATAGATTTTCGAGTAATATAGATGATGTCAAATTCTGATAGCAAAAGCAACCAAGGGCCATCCTTCCTGTTAAGGCCGGTTTCTCGAAGAGATATTTGATGGGATCCATCTTTGAGATCAAATGCAGCGGATAGGAAACCATGTAGTACGTAACCTTTTAGTTGCCCAAATCAATGTAGCACAAGTTCTTTCCAAAGATGTGTATTGGGTCTCATATTCCAAAAACTTCTTGCTGAGGTAATATATGGCATGCTCTGCCCCCTTTTTCGTTTCCTTCTGTGCTAGCAAAGAGCCCATAGAATACTCTCCCACGGATAGGTACAACAGAAGTGGTTCTCCTTCCATTGGCGGGGTCAATACTGGTGGGTACATAAGGTACTCCTTGATCTTATCAAAGGCTTGTTGGCATTGGTCATTCCATTCTGTGGGCTGATTCTTCTTTAGCAGCTTGAAAAATAATTCACAGATTGTAGTCAACTGAGCTATGAATCATATAATAATATTGGATGTGACCCAGAAATCCTTGTATTTGCTTCTCAGTCCGAGGGGTGGGCATGTCTTGAATTGCCTAGATCTTGATAGGGTCAACTTCAATGCCTCTTTCACTCACCAAGAAGCCTAGCAAATTTTCCGCCATTGCCCTGAATACACACTTTTGAGGTTCAACTTCAGCTGGTACTTCTTGATTTTTTCAAAGAATCGCCTTAGTGCGGGAATATGCCCCTGTCGATCTTTAGACTTTACTATCATGTCGTCCACATAGACTTCCACATATTTGTTCATCATGTCATGCAATATGGCTATAGCTGCCCTTTGATAGGTTGCCCGAGCGTTCTTCAGTCCAAAAGGCATCACCTTGTAACAATAGGTTCCCTATGGAGTGGTGAAGGCTATTTTCTCACGATCTTCTGGGTGCATGCTCATTTGGTTGTATCCCAATAATCCATCCATGAATGATTATAAAGCATGCCTTGCCATATTATCCACCAATACATCAATGTGAGGTAATGGGAAGTCATGTTTAGGGCTTACTTTGTTAAGATCTCGGTAGTCTACGCACATTCGTACCTTTCCATATTTCTTCGGTACTGGTACAATATTGGCCAACCATTGGGGGTACTTCACCACTTGTAAGAAACCCGCATTCCATTGCCTCAAAACTTCTCTGATCTTCTCACTCCATTCTAACTGCATACTTTGGAGCTCTTGTTGTACCGGCTTTGCCACAGGGTAAGTCGACAATCGATGCTGCACAATGTTGGGGTCGATACCAAGCAAAGACCTCGATAAATTCCTTTAGAAGATTATTCATCCGTTTTGCTTCTTCGTCATTAAGGATAGTGCCAATTTTTACCTCTCAACGGCATTGGTCAGTTCTTAGATTAATAACCCGAGTATCCTCATGGATGGTTGGGCTTTCTTTGGTTTGCATTGTTTTATTAATTCTTGATATTTATTATGATCATCATAAAAAAAAGGAGGCAAGTCATACTCGGAATCAGAAATTTTATTCATGAAAGGAGTAACAGAGTCGTCATATAAGGACTCTAGACTCTTCTCAAAAGGGGAGATTGACATAGAATCACAAACAACAGATTCGACTACAGACTCGATAACTGACTTGATGCTTTTGCTAGGGGTAATCAGGCTAGTTGACTCAATAACATGAGCAAACTTGAAGTTTTCTCCAATGCTTGTCCAGTTCAAAAGTGGTTCAATCGCTTGATGGATGAGGAGATGTGGCAAAGGGCCTTCTTTGCCTTTTGAGAAAGTTTCTGCTATTTCTTTAGTGGTGCAATGGTTCCTCTGGACAAGTGTCTGCTTCTTCATGAATACCACCTGATCAATTTCATGCTCTCAGAAGCCGAACTTTCTGAGGGGTGAAGATCAATGGAGACTGCTCAATCCTTTTTCTATGAAGTCTATCTTTTCAAGCCTGTTGAGGGATGCCATCTCAGTACCTCGGTCACATCTTTGACCACCTTCACAAGCCTTCCCATTGCAATTGGTTTGGGCATAGTACATACAAACCATCATCCTCTGTGCTCTCCTCTGTTTTGCATACACACTTCTTCCTCTGAAAGGATGGGGCTTGAGCTCATGTAATTCTCGGGCTCTTGGCTCTTGTAGGAGAGAGCAAATGAAACCTTTCAAATTAATGGAAAGCGATAGACTCCAGGTGACCCTTATCTTCTTCTCCCATTCTCTCTTCATGAGAACTTGAGGACTAGGTGCCTCCTTTGATTGGATCAATGTTGTAGGATCATCAAAGGAAGACTCAGTCTCAATCAGTGCAATTTCTGCTATCCTAGTGATACAACTGTCTTGGTCACCTTCTTTGACTAGCATTTTCTATTGTTCCACTTCATGAGTCACCCAATCGAACTCGTCTTGGAAGAAAATTTCTAGGCCTGGTTGCATTTTGGTGGCGGTTTCATCAAACCACAGCTCCATATTTTCACAAAAGGGGAAATCCTCTCCTTCTTTCACAAAGTATCCATTGAGAGTAGGGTAGTAAGTGGTGGAGATCTACCTAGTCATCCTCAGCACTTTCTACCTTTTGACAGTTGGAGTATACCCAAGACCATTCTTTCCTTTATTCACCGCCAAACTAGGTTGCTTTGGAACTCCTTAGTGATATTTTCCCAGTCCCACGCTAGGAAAATACTGTATGTTCTTCATCATCTAATTCACTAGCGGACTCTAGATGGCTTCATAGTTAGCCGGGATTTTCTCCTTTGGAGCTTCTTTGGCAATGGCTGCACAAGTGGTGTCTATTTCAAAACCACTCAGTTGCACCTCTTGGTCTTGTTCTTCCCCGTTTTCAATGTTGGCCAGAGTATTAACCACTTTAGGATCTCCAGCCACTGAGACCACCTTCCCCTCATGAATGAACTTCATTTTTTGATGGAGACTAGAGGACACCGCCTTTGTAGGATTCAACCAAGGCCTTCCCAAGAGCATGTTAAAAGCTGTCGGTATATCAATGACTTAGAAATCAACATCAAACTTCACCGGGCCAATCTTTATAGAAAGTGTAATGACGCCAAGGATCTTTCTCTTGGTATTATTGTATGCGCTTATAGTTTGGGTGGTTGGCCTCATTTCTTCCAAGTCAACATCGATACTCTTTGCTGATCTCAATGGCAGCACATTCAAAGTGGACCCATTATCAACAAGAACCTGGGGAACTACGTTGTTAAGCTATTCAACTGTAATTTGGAGAGCCCGATTATGTTGGGTTTCCTTAGGAAGCTCGGAATCTGAGAACATTAGGGACTGCACTGCATATGTTGCTCCTACTATATGTGTAAGGTGTGTTGGATTTATCTCGATCATCACTTGCACATTAGTGAGAGACTTCAAGACTGCTTCACAGTGCGAAGGGGATGCCATCAATAATCCCCAAATGGAGATGTTTGCTTGGGACTTCTTGAGTTGAGCCAAGACTGGGTTCTTTAGCTCTTTCTTTACGCTGCTAGTTCTGGCCTCATTAGCCCTTGGCTGCTCTACTGCTAAAGCCTTGTCCTTGTAGTCTTTCCCACTTATAGTTTCCATCACATTGATTGGTTTTGTCACAATAATCTCGTTCGGATAACTATCTTCATCATCACTGTTGGTTAGGGTGATTATCCCCACCATAGAATCATCTTTTTCTAATTCTCCTTCCCTGCTTGGGGTGGGAAGTCGAAGACCTCCACATATATCCACCGCTTTGACTCGTACATTCTTAATTGCATTGGAAAGCTGTTGGAATGCAGCGTCTATCACCTTTGCAATTGTGTCATCTGGTGCTATTTCCTCCAGATCATCCAATTGCTCCCGATAGTAAAGATCACCGACGGTTACTTCCCCTAACATTTTGTCAATTTCTTCTACCCTTTCTTGCATCCTTAATGTGTTGGAGTACACATCACATAGTTTTTCTTCCAACTCAGACGTGGAGTACTGTTCATCCATATAAACTTGTGTCGGCTCTCCAGATTCCCCTTCATTTTCTGAATCTGATGTAGAATCATCTCCCTATATGCATAGGGAAGGGTAAATGCCACCTGTTGGATCAGCTATTAGGTCATTATTGCCAATGGCGTAGATTGAGAAACATGTCAAATGTTCTGGTGAGTAATATTATGACTCATCATCATGATTTCACTCCCACTTGATTCTTCATCATATTCCTCAGGACCATCAAATTCTTCGGCATCCAAATACTCGTAGTATTCAAAGCGTACGGACCGAAAGACTTCCAGAGCGTCGAAGTTGGACCAGTCCTGACTCATCATCATCTGTGTCACTCCTTATATTGATTAAGGAAGTGTATTCTTTGATTTGCTCCCCTATGGCCAATGTGGTTACTACTATGAGTGAAATAACCTAGAGGGGGGGTGAATAGGTTATACTAGTGGAAATTAACTCTTTTCGATGTATAGGTCACAAGTGTGATTGTAATTTAAAAGCGATGCTGAATAAATAAAATAAGAACAACCACAACACAAGATATATAGTGGTTCGACTCAATTCGAGTCTAGTCCACTCCCTACAAGAATCCTCTTGTAAGGTATTCCACTAGTTCTCCCTTTCAGTACAGTAGGTAGGGAAGAAAACCTTTACAATCTTTTTACGGATAAGAGTATCCTTACAAATCTCCTTTCCAGGAAGAGAGACGCCTTCACAATCTCTTTTAGAGGTAGAGAGAGACCTTTCTCTTTTTAGGATAAGAGTATCCTTACAATCCTAAGTACAGTCTAGAATTGTAAAAAACAGAAAATAAGAAATAGTGGAATAAGAGGAATACCTCAAGTGTGGTGCAAATGAGAATGAATAATAAATGATGAGTGATGCACCTTTTGTAAAGTCCTCTCTTACGGCTTTGACTTGCACAGGAGAGAGTAGAGGACTTTGATTAAGACTTGAGCCTCTTGTTTGGGATTTGTGTAATAGAATAACTCAAGTAGAAATAAACTTCTCTAATGCTTGCAACAATGCTCTTAAAGCTCTTTCTTAATGAATAATTAATTAAGAGTGATTAGGGTATTTATATGTGAACTTAGTGAAGCATTTTAGGTAGAAAATCAAGCTCTAACGGACATATTCTGGGTCCACGGATCGACCTCCATCGGTAGCCGGTCGACCGCCAAGAGCCGTTGTAGGCAAAATATAGCCGTTGGGGCACTTCCAGGCAGTCACCGATCAACCGAGACTTTCAGACAGTCGATCGTCTATGGTCTCGGACATGTCCGGTCGACCGGGGCTTCCAGCCGGTCGACCGCCAACATGACATGCTCTGTTTTGACAGAATGCTGTCATATTGACCAGTCATCAGTGTTTTGACCATAACTTTTTTGTCAGACCTCAGATTGATCTAATATTAGTTGCGTTGGAATCACAACTCAATTTCCTACAACTTCTATGAAGGTTTCGTCTCCTGATACTAACTTTAAGATTCCCTAAAATACCCTTGAGTTAGGTTACTGTGTGTTCAACACCACTTAGAGACTTTCCATACCTAGTCAGGGCATGCTCTATGGTCATTCTAATATGATGCAATGCACATGCATGAGGTGAGTGCATATAAGTATGTGGAAATTACAAATTACATTAAAAATAACTAATCTATCCTAGTGGTCTTCTTCTTCACTCGAATCTTCCATTCTTTAGCCCTTCATCTTCTTTCCTTCTTGTTTGCTGTTTCATGTCTTTAAGCTTAGCTTCATGTCTTGATTCGACCTTCGATCTTCTAAGGGTTTCTTCAAGCTAATCACACTTTAACAATCAAGTTAAAGATGTATGTTTGTTTGTTAACACCAAAACATGGCAAGGAGTGTGGACATGTTTCCCAACAATCTCCCCCTTTTTGGTGATGACAAACAAACATAGACAATGAAACCAAATACAAGAAATAATTTGACTATCTCTGTGTAAAGATCAATAGGATAATGAAATGCAGAGCCAGAAAGTAAACAAGGATAGATAAAGTCATTTCCATAAACAATTTAACATTTCCATAAACAGTTTAAAGATAATACTATCATTGTCATTGTCATACTATCATTGTCATTGTCAGAAGTAAATCTTCTCCCCCTTTTGTCAACAGCAAAAAGGTAATCAAAACGACACAAAAAAAATACTCCCCCTGAGTATGTGCCACATAGAAAAGTAGCATAAGTTCAACTTTCCATAAATGTCAAAAGTATATAATAATAAACGACTGAAACAAACATAAAATTGCAAGAAGAAAACATAAGTTCTAATCTGCTGCATCCTCATCCTCCATGTCCGCCTCGTCATTGTCTTCTTCGTCATCCTCAACGTCCTCTTCGTTGCGGAGGAGCTTGAGAATCTCATTCTGCTTTCTTTCCATTTTTGCCAACTGGGCAAGGATGATATTTCCAACTTTCTGAAGATCAGCAACAGTTGCATAGGCTGAGGTCTCATCACTGCCTGGTTGTTGTGGCTGGCTGGGTCCAGCAGTAGTCTTTTTGGAGTGTGTGGACTGCTGGGGAAGAAGATGCATTTTGCGAATGGTGGAAATATTGATCTCTTGGGGAAATGGGTCAAATGATTCACTAGAAAAATCTACTTGAAAGTGGTCCATGATTTGGCAAATCATCCGTCCATAGGGTAGATTTCCCTTTTGAAGTCTATCACCATGGGTAATCATTGTTTTGAGCAGGATGTAAGGAAGGTTGATGGGTACACTTTTGCAGACACAGTAGGTAAGATAGGCATGAAATGGGGAGACTTCATCTCTATGACCACTCTTTGGGAGAATGTTGTAAGAGATGATAAGATTGACAATCCTCCCTATATCCGTAAGTTCTTTAGCCTTAATTTTGTGTGTATTAGCATATTCCTTCATAATGCTAGAATACACACAGTCAACATCCATGAATTGTTCTATGTAGGTCTTGGGTTGGTAGTATTTGAGGTCCCCTGTCACAGAAATGTCTAGGATTTCTCCTAAAATCAGGATGTCGATGTCTATTGGAACGCCCTTAACATAGGAATGGACCAAAAGGGTGTCACCTTCACCAGAGAAGGTAAGGTTGCAAAAGAACATTTTGACTAAATGGGGATAACAATGGGAGTCAAGTTTGAGAATGTTACCCCATCCCAAAGCATCAAAAAGGTCTTTGATGTCATACCTGGACAGAGAGTCGGTATTGATGGTCCTACCTTGCTCTATGTTGCGAGAGATGTAGAGATCCCATGATTCTTGAGCAATGGTGGAGGAGAACCATGGATCTTTGTCAGAGGCCTTCCTTTTTCCTTTCTGAGCCACGGTTTTCTTACCTCTATTTGGGCGGTGAGAGTCCATGATGATTAGAGGTGTAAGAGAGAAAGAGATGCAAGGGTTTTGGGAGATGAATAGGAATGAATCTCAAGAGTTATAGGGTAGAATGAAGTTCTAGGCTAGGGTTTTGGGAGATGAATAGTCGAAATAGGGTTTTAGGCCAAATAGGATTCTAAAGTTTTGAAAAAAATGGGTTAAAAAGTTGATTTTAAAGAGTTAAGAATCGAATTTTCGGCGGCGTCGGTCGACCGGTATATTGTGGCGGTCGACCGGTATCCCTTTCGGTTAGAGGCGGTCGACCGGAAGTCCTTGGCGGTCGACCGTCAAACCATTCGGTCAGTGCCGGTCGACCGGTATATTGGGGCGGTCGACCGGTTGATTCCAAGAAATTTTTAGAAAAAAAAACCTTTATGGCTGTGGAAAGGATTTTTCAAGTCCGGGGCTTTAGGAAAAGAATTTTCAAAAAGAAATGTTTATTCAGCCAAACGGGTTGCAAATGCCAAGTTCCTTCCTTAGGAAACTAAAACGCTCTTCACCAAGAGGTTTAGTAAATATATCTGCGAGTTGTTTATCAGTTTCAATGAATTCTAGAGAGACATCACCATTTTGAATGGTGTCTCGTAGAAAGTGGTGTCGAATATCAATGTGCTTTGCCCTTGAGTGTAAAATGGGATTTTTACTCAAGTTTATGGCACTGGTGTTATCGCACATGATTGGGCAAGATTCGAAACGCACTCCAAAGTCCTGGAGAGTTTGCTTCATCCAAAGGATTTGAGCACAACATCTACCAGCTGCAACATATTCAGCTTCTGTGGTAGATAAAGCAACGGAGTTTTGTTTCTTGCTAAACCAAGAGACAAGGCAAGAGCCGAGAAAGTGACAAGTACCACTGGTACTTTTTCTGTCAATATGGCAACCTGCGAAATCAGCATCTGAAAAGCTGACCAAGTCAAGGGGTTGGTTTTTGGGGTACCATAACCCAACATCACAAGTGCTTTTCAGATATTTAAAAATTCTTTTTACAGCAGTGAGGTGTGATCTCTTGGGATCAGCTTGAAACCGAGCACATGCACATACACTGTACATGATGTCAGGTCTACTTGCTGTTAGATATAGAAGGCTTCCAATCATGCCTCTATATCTAGTTACATCCTCAGAAGGTCCATCCTCATCCTTGGTTAGTTTCAAGGATGAGCTCATCGGAGTGTCTGAAGATTTTTTACTGTTAATGTCAAATTTCTTTAGCAGCTCCTTGGTGTATTTGCTTTGATTTATGAAAATTCCATTATCAGTCTGTTTTATTTGAAGTCCAAGGAAGAAATTTAACTCTCCCATCATACTCATTTCAAATTCATTGCTCATTTTGTTACTGAATTCAGTACACATTCTCTCGTTGGTTGAGCCAAAAATGATATCATCTACATAGATTTGAACAATGAGTATGTCATTCTTCAGGTTCTTCACGAACAGGGTTGTGTCAATCCTCCCCCTTGAGAAGCCACTTTCTATCAAGAAAGTACTTAATCTCTCATACCAAGCTCTAGGGGCTTGTTTGAGTCCATATAGAGCTTTCTCAAGTTTATAGACATGGTTTGGAAACTTAGGGTCTTCAAAGCCGGGAGGTTGAGCTACATATACCTCTTCTTGAATGTATCCATTCAAGAAGGCACTTTTGACATCCATTTGATATAGTTTAAAGTTCTTATGGCATGCAAAAGCTAGTAACATTCTAATGGACTCCAACCTTGCTACTGGTGCATAGGTTTCATCATAGTCTATTCCCTCTTGCTGGTTATACCCTTTGGCAACTAATCTTGCTTTGTTTCTCACTATGTTCCCATCTTCATCCAGTTTATTACGAAAGACCCACTTAGCACCAATGATGGTGTGGTGGTCAGGTCTAGGGACAAGTTCCCATACCTTGCTTCTTTCAAACTGGTGAAGCTCCTCTTGCATAGCTATAATCCAATCACTGTCTTTTAGTGCTTCTTCTATGTTCTTGGGTTCGATCCTTGAGATAAATGCAGTGTGATTGCATATCTAGTCTGAATTTCTTCATCTAGATCTCCTATGATGTTTTCTAAGGGATGATTCCTATGAGGAATGACTTCCTTAGGTAGTGTTTCTAATTTTTCTATGGTAACATCATTTGAATCGTTAAGAGAAATATCATTAGTTTTGTTCTTAAGTTCATCAATTATAATATCATCATCATCAGCAAGAGATTTATTTAAATCATTAGGTAAAGATTCATCAAATCTTACATTCATAGATTCTTCAACCATTAAAGATTTTTTATTAAAAATTCTATATGCCCTACTGTTGAGTGAGTATCCTAAGAATATTCCTTCATCAGATTTTGCATCAAATTTTCCAAGATGATTTTTGGTGTTTAAGATGAAGCATTTACATCCAAATACTCTAAAGTAGTTTACTTTTGGTATTTTACCAAAATATAGTTCATAAGGTGTTTTAGAAAGCAAAGGTCTAAGGATTATTCTATTTAATACATAACATGCTGTATTTACAGCTTCAGCCCAAAAGTACTTAGGCAAAGTGTATTCATTAAGCATAGTCCTTGCAGTCTCTTGTAATGACCTGTTTTTCCTTTCAACTACTCCATTCGATTGAGGTGTTCTAGGAGCGGAGAAGTTATGGTCAATACCATACTTGTTGCAGTATAAGTCAAATTGACTTATATTGTCAAATTCTCCTCCATGGTCACTCCTTACAGAGGTTATAGTATACCCTTTCTGATTTTGCAATCTGTTACATAGAGTTGCAAATTCATCGAAGGCATCATTTTTATTTTTCAGAAAAACAGTCCAAGTGTATCTAGAGTAGTCATCAACAATTACAAAGGTGTAATTTTTACCACTCATACTAGATATGTTGATAGGTCCAAATAAGTCTAGGTGAAGTAGTTCTAATGGTCTAGAGGAAGAGACAATATTCTTCGACTTGTGGGAAACTTTGGTTTGTTTGCCTTTTTGACAGGCATCACAAAAACTATCTATTTCATACTTGATTTTAGGGAGGTTCCTCACGAGATCCTTGGATGCTATGGTTTGAATCAACTTGACATTTATATGTCCAAGTCTTCTATGCCATAATGAAGATTCACTATGGTTAGAAACCAAGCATGCATTTAAGGAACTTACTTCATCAAGTATACAAACATAAATGTTGTTTTTCCTAGATCCTTTCAGTATTAGATTATCATTTGCATCTTTAATACAACAGTGGGAGACATTGAATTCTACTTTGTATCCAATGCTACATAATTGACTTACACTTAGGAGATTATAGTTCAAATTTTTCACAAAGTAAACGTTCGAGATTGAAATACCTCCAAGTTTTATTTTTCCAATACCAGCAATCTTTCCTTTGCTGTCATCTCCAAAGGAGACCCATCCTCCATCATAGTCCCGTAAGCTTGAGAATAGGTTCTTGTTGGATGTCATGTGTTTGGAGCATCCACTGTCGATGACCCATTCAGCTTCCACCTTATTCTTCAAGCAAACCTATAACAGAAATTTAATCGTACATTGGTCCCCATAATCTCATGGGTCCACCATTGTTAGTGTCAAACTTCCCGACTGGAACCCAAATGGTTTTGTACTTTTTAGGATTTTGGTTCTGCCTTTGGAATGGCCTTAGGTTTCTTTGAGTCCTCTGTTTTTCATAAGATCCATTTGATCTTGGAGTATAGTATCTATAGAGTCCTTGGTTTTGGTATTTCCCTTGTGGTCTATAAGTCTCCCTAGGATAGTTCTTGTATCCTTGGAATTGCCTTTGGGGCCTCTCAATAGTACTCTCTATGAGGTTGGGTTTTTCTATACCTGGGCATAGGTCTAGAGTTTTCTTGAGGCCTATATTGCCTTCTTAGGGGTGTGTAGTAGTAGGCATGGTTTACTCTTGATCTCTCAGTTTGAGAGTTGGGTTTTTTCTTTTTCTTGGAGTGACACTGTTTTATGGAGTGTCCTGTCTTTTTACAAAAACTACATTTAATGTAGGAGGTGGATGGTTGGTTTCTTTGGTCACCCCTTCTTGGATTCCCATTTCTATATAGATTTTGTCCATTATAACCCAGTCCTTCTCTTTCATTTGGACTCTTCCTTTGAGAACCTAGAAGGTTGTCAAGGTTCTTTTGCCCCTGGGTAAAGGTGCAGAGGGTAGAGTTCAACTTAAAGTTTTCTTCCTCCAGTTCACTTACCTTTGAGGTTAGTGCCTCCACTCCCTTATTTAGTGTTTCAACCTCTTTTTCAAGTTTACTTTTATCAGACTCTAATTTTATACTTTCTTCATATAAGGCCTCGAAGGTTTCTTGAAGTTCCTCATTAGAGTCCCTTACTAAAAGTTCAGGTTGAATTTCACATACCTCTTGTTCTTCATCTCCGATGGCCATTAAGGCGAGGTTGGTGACTTCTTCTCCAAATTCACTTTTCTCTTCATCACTTGAGTCCCATATAGCTGCATAGGCCTTTCTTTTTGATTTATTTGGGCATTCAGTTCTGAAATGTCCAGGCTTTCTGCACTCAAAACAAACAGTCTTTAGTAGGAATTTCCTTGGGTTTAATTTTTGTTTTACCTTTTTCCCCATAGGATTTGTCACCGTAGGATTTGTTCTTGTGTTGGAATCTTCCTTTCTGTTTGAGGAATTTGTTGAATTTCCTCGTGATGAGTGAAATTTCCTTTTCCATGTCGAATTCTTCATCTTCTTCATCATCACTTACTTCTTCGATGGGTTGAGTTGATTTTAGCGCTATGGTTCTCCTTTTCTCAGAATTTGGTTTGTCGGCATTCAGCTCTACTTCATGCGTTTGGAGAGATCCAAGCAAGTAGTCTAAGGAGATTTTCGTCAAATCTTTGGCTTCTTCTATTGCTGTTTTCTTGGGTCTCCAAGCTGCAGGTAAGGCTCTTAAGATTTTTCTGACTTTTTCAGCGTTAGTATAAGTCTTGCCTAAACCTTTAAGATTATTCACAATATCAGTAAATCTAGTGAACATAGAAGTTATTGACTCATTTTCTTTCATAGAGAATGACTCGTAATCAGAGACAAGTTGATCTACCTTTCTTTCTTTTACCTCTGCTATACCTTCGTGTGTGACAAGAAGCATATCCCAAATTTCTTTAGCCGTGTCACATGCAATGACTCGGTTGAACTCTTGTTCATTGAGGGCACATTGAAGGAACGTAATGGCACGGAAGTTGTACTGGATGAGGGTGATGTCTTCAGCCGTCCATTCTCCTTCATCCTTAGGTACTGTCTTTCCATCAACTATCTTGGTGATAGTGTATGGTCCATTCTCTATGGCTCTCCATACAAGAATGTTGTGACCACACACAAAATTCTTGAATTTGCACTTCCAGAAAGAAAAGTTTTCTCCATTAAAGTACGGGGGTCTCGAGGCGTTCATGCCTTCTGGTGGTCCTTGGAATGTGGTCATGGTCTTGGACTCACTATTAAGACGATATAGTCTTAAATAAATTGAGCTCCCGCTCTGATACCAATTGAAATAACCTAGAGGGGGGTGAATAGGTTATACTAGTGGAATTTAACTCTTTTCGATGTATAGAACACAAGTGTGATTGTAATTTAAAAGCGATGCTGAATAAATAAAATAAGAACAACCACAACACAAGATATATAGTGGTTCGACTCAATTCGAGTCTAGTCCACTCCCTATAAGAATCCTCTTGTAAGGCATTCCACTAGTTCTCCCTTTCAGTACAGTAGGTAGGGAAGAAAACCTTTACAATCTTTTTACGGATAAGAGTATCCTTACAAATCTCCTTTCCAGGCAGAGAGACACCTTCACAATCTCTTTTAGAGGTAGAGAGAGACCTTTCTCTTTTTAGGATAAGAGTATCCTTACAATCCTAAGTACAATCTAGAATTGAAAAAAAAAACAGAAAATAAGAAATAGTGGAATAAGAGGAATACCTCAAGTGTGGTGCAAATGAGAATGAATAATAAATGATGAGTGATGCACCTTTTGTAAAGTCCTCTCTTACGGCTTTGACTTGCACAGGAGAGAGTAGAGGACTTTGATTAAGACTTGAGCCTCTTGTTTGGGATTTGTGTAATAGAATAACTCAAGTAGAAATAAACTTCTCTAATGCTTGCAACAATGCTCTTAAAGCTCTTTCTTAATGAATAATTAATTAAGAGTGATTAGGGTATTTATAGGTGAACTTAGTGAAGCATTTTAGGCAAGGAATCAAGCTCTAACGGACATATTCTGGGTCTACCGGTCGACCGCCATCGGTAGCCGGTCGACCGCCAAGAGCCGTTGTAGACAAAAAAATAGCCGTTGGAGTACTTCCAGACAGGCACCGGTCGATCGGGACTTTCAACCGGTAGACCGCCTATGGTCTCGGACAGGTCCGGTCGACCGGGGCTTCCAGACGGTCGACCGCCAACATGACATGCTCTGTCATACTGACCAGTCACCAGTGTTTTGACTATAACTTTTTGGTCCGACCTTGGATTGACTTGAGATCAGTTGCGTTGGAATCACAACTCAATTTCCTACAACTTCTATGAAGGTTTCGTCTCCTGGTACTAACTTTAAGATTCCCTAAAATACCCTTGAGTTAGGTTACTGTGTGTTCCACACCACTTAGAGACTTTCCATACCTAGTCAAGGCATGCTCTATGGTCATTCTAATATGATGCAATGCACATGCATGAGGTGAGTGCATATAAGTATGTGGAAATTACAAATTACATTAAAAATTACTAATCTATCCTAGTGGTCTTCTTCTTCACTCGAATCTTCCATTCTTTGGCCCTTCATCTTCTTTCCCTCTTGTTTGTTGTTTCATGTCTTTAAGCTAAGCTTCATGTCTTGATTCGATCTTCTAAGGGTTTCTTCAAGCTAATCACACTTTAACAATCAAGTTAAAGATGTATGTTTGTTTGTTAACACCAAAACATGGCAAGGAGTGTGGACATATTTCCCAACAAATTTTGGTATTTCTGTCTCTGCCCCAAATTTCTGGACAAGAAAAGGCATTTGGTAATGCAAAGTAATTTCTATTTCTTGGTCAGAAAAGAAGCAGAAACATATTTGTTATGCACAATTTGTTTCTGGAACCTCTATAAATTTACAGAAAATGTCATTGAATACCCAAAAATTTCAAGGCACCAGAGGAGGTGGTGGTGGCGGTGGAGGTGACGGTAACAGTGGTGGTGGTGGTGGTTGAAGTTGCATTGGAGGTATTTTATTTTTAACACGAAATTACTGCTTTGCCCATCATATTAACCATGTGCTCATTAAAGAGCAACCGGCCCTTATTTCTCCTTTCTGTTTCCAGAACAAAGAGGTTCCAAATAAGCTTCTTTCTTTTTGCTTGAAGAATTGCCTCTATTGAACATAGACACAACATCCAACTGGAGGGAAAAACCAATAACATAATCAAGAACAACCAGTTTAAGGAGACGCCAATAATTCCGCTACCTGAGGGCAACAAAAAAGAAAGAATCCCCGGAGACAGATGGAGCAGCAACTAGGCTTCCATATAGGCAGCTTATACATGCTACACAAAAAGGAGTGTTCGTGGTGGATGGAAAATCCGCTACATAGTTGTCAAGGCGTCGCTTAGGGGGTGCTTAGGCGTCCAGGCTCCTTTTCTTGGATTGACATCTTGGTTGCCTAGCGGCGCCTAAGCACCTTATTGGTTTCGCCTTAGATTTTTAATACACCTCCAATGCCTTTGGTTGCCTAGCACTTTAACTATGATGTGTTATTCATAAAGATGAAGGGGAGAATCATTTTGATGTCACTAAAAAAAAGGTAAACCATTAAAGTTGTTTATTATACTGGAAAATTTTCATCAACTATTTGGACAGCATAAAATGATTGAGGAAAAAATGTCAGATTTTCTAGAACATATCTGGTTGTCAAAGAGAAGGCATGGTGGAGATTCTGATGAAGAGAAACTTTGAAGCAAGCATGAAGCAACAACCACTGAGGAAGAGATGAAATGGGAACCCAAAGACAATTACTTGTCAAAACATTTCCAAGACAAGTTGTTAGTACATAAGTAACTAGGGTGGATCTGTTTACTTCGAATTTATTTATTAGAGTCCTATAATCATACCCGTTTAGGAAGGAAATATAACAAGTTCTTCTAGTTAGGGTGTTGAATGGGGTAATAACTTGTGTCTAATATGACACTAGCCCTCTTTATTTATAACAATGGAGAGAAGGTTCTAGAGAATTACAAAGACCATTAATCCCCTTAGGGTCCGTTAGGTAACTCACACTTTCCCTAAAACCCATAAAACCCATTATTACAACATTCCCCCTCAAGTTGGTGCATATATATCACATTTTCCCAACTTGCAGATAATAGGATGAAACATCTTACTACTAAGACCTTTAGTAAATACATCAGCCAGTTGTTCATTACTAGGAACAAAAGGCACAATGATAAGGCCCATATCCAACGTCTATTTGATGAAGTGTCGATCAATCTCCACATGCTTGGTTCGATTATGCTGGACAGGGTTGTGAACAATGCTAATGGAAGATTTTCTGTCACAAAAGAGCTTCATAGGAAGGGTAGCAGGAACAAAAAATCAGTGAGAAGACCATGAAGCCATAGGAACTCAAAAATGCCATGTGCCATAGCATGGAACTTTGCTTCAGCACTTGAACGGGCAACCACGGCTTGCTTCTTGCTATGCTATGTAACAAGGTTACCACCAACAAAGGTACAATAACCAATAGTAGACCTTCGGTCATCAGGGGAACTTGCCCAATCCGCATCTGTGAAGGCCTTCACCCTAAGGTGATCATAAGGAGAAAAAAGGATGCCACGTCCTGGGGCAGATTTCAAGTACCGAAGAATACGCAACACAACTTCCATGTGAGTCGAGTGAGGATCATGCATGTACTGACTAACCAGGTTGACGGCAAATGCTATGTCAGGGCGAGTATGAGAGAGATAGATCAACTTCCCCACTAATCTCTGATACTCCCCTTATCTACTGGATCACCTTCCTTGCTACTAAGGTGACCATTAGCTTCAACAGGAGTGTCGACCGGCTTACACCTGCACATACCTGTCTCAGAGAGAACATCAAGCACATACTTCCGCTGAGACAAGTAGATCCCACGAGAAGACCTGGCAACTTCAATGCTGAGGAAGTAACGAAGTTGTCTCAGGTCTTTGATCTCGAATTCCTCACTTAAGTATCATTTGAGGCGAGAGATTTCTACCAGATCATCACCAGTAACAACAATATCATCTACATAGTCTATAAGGATAGCAATCTTACCACCAGTTCTCCTGATGAACAGAGTGTGGTCGGCATTGCTTTGAGAGTAACCTGTAGCAACTATAGCCTTATGGAAACGTCAGAACCAAGCATGAGGGGATTGCTTCAGCCTATACAGAGCATGCTTTAGCTTGCATACCTTCCCTTGGGTTTTGGAGCAAGTGAACCCAGAAGGAATGTCCATTTACACTTCCTCCTCATGTTCGCCATGAAGGAAGGCATTCTTCACATCTAACTGCTGGAGATCCCAATCTAAGTTGGCGGCACAAGCCAAGATAACACGAATTGTGCTCATCTTAGCAACTGGAGCAAAAGTCTTCTGGTAGTCAACCCTATAAGTCTGTGTGAAGCCTTTGGCAACAAGTCTGGCCTTGTACCGATCCATTGTACCATCAGCCTTCTGTTTTCCTGTGAAGACCCATTTGCACCCAAATGTCTTCTTTTGTGAGGGAAGACACACCAGATCCCATGTGTCATTCTTCTTCAGAGCCTGCATCTCTTCAATCATACCTGCCTGCCATTTTGAGTCTGCACTTGCTTCTTGTCAGGTATGAGGAATGGGCACAGAGGAAAAAGAAGACATAAAACTATATTAGGAAGGAGAGAGTGAGTCATAAGAAACAATTTTAGCAATAGAATGTAAAATACAAGACCTAATGCCTTTACGAACAGCAATAGTCAACTCAAAAGACTGATAAACAGAAGGAGGAGAATTACCAGGGCCCAACGAGATAAGATCAAGCTTGAGAGGAGACGATTGGCATGGTAAGGTAGATGCTGGATGTGTAGTGGTCTGAGTCTACTCTCTACGACTATACACACAGATCTCTGGCCATGGCGCAGTAGGAGTAGGAGGGTCACTCTTCCCCTAAAATGGGATACTAACAGGGATAACAATTTTAAGAGACGGCGGCACATAGGTGTCGCAGTGTAGTATGACGTAGATTCGTGAAAGACAACATCCATAGTCACAAACCAACACGAAATAGGATGAAAACTCCGATAGCCTTTATGAGTCGGAGCATACCCCAGAAAAATGCATCGGAGACCACGAGGATCAAACTTTCCATGAGGATGATGATCGCGAGCATAGAAAACACTACCGAATACCTTGGGAGGAACAAGAAAAGCAGTAGAACCTTGGAGAAGATCCAGAGGGGAGCGGAAGGCATGGACCCAAGAAGGCACTCGATTGATAAGAAAGGCAACAATGAGAATTACGTCGCTCCAGTACTGGGGAGGAACATGCATCTCAAACCGAGACCGCATAAGGTAGTTTATGCCATCAAGTTTGATAGCACAAGGAGGAAAACTAGGAAGATCTGTGGTGTTTCTACCAATGAAAGCAGAAGAGATGGTAGACATGGTTGCTACTCAAGGGGGCTGTGCAAATAGAAGACACCAGCCGGAGATAGAGAAAGCACCAAAATAATCAGAAAAAGCTAGAAAACCCAAAAATCGATAAAGGGTAAAACCCTTAGAACAGGATTTTGGGGATAGCTCTAGAATAGAGACTTCAAACAAAAAAGTGGTCGCTACATACCACCATAAGGATAAGAGGCACCAATCGCAATAAACATCAAGACGATCAGAGCATTGAGCGGGAAAAAAGCATCCCAATAATAAAAAAACGTTCTCAGGGAGAAAACCCTGAAAAAGTGATGAAAAAAATGTTTTGGGTCTCTTAGATCATTGTAAAAGAGAGTCTGAGAGCCCAAGGGAAGGATGGGAGGAGGCTAGAAACCCTCTTGGTGGTTTAAGAAGCTCCCACCACGAGAGAGAAGCGGATGAAGAGAGATAGAGGTGTTGGGGGAGAGAGAGAAAGAAATGAGAAAAAGGCAAAGAGATGGAGAAGAGAGAGAGCCCTTAGGGTTTTGGATCCTAAGGCTCTGATACCATGTTGAATGGGGTAATAACTTGTGTTTAATATGACATCAGCCCTCTTTATTTATAACAATGGAGAGAAGGTTCTAAAAAATTACAAAGACTATTAAACCCCTTAGGGTCCGTTTGGTAACTGACACTTTTCCTAAAACCCATTATTACAACATAAGGGAAATTGGAATCTTTTGATTTTTTAAATTCCTTATATAATTCTACCCAAAAAAAGTTGCATAAAAATATACAAATCCTTACATCATACACTAACAATTGGTGCCTGAGCTGAAACCCCAAGCAAAATACATCTACGCAGCTCCCTCTGCTCCCCCCCCCCTCCTTTGGCACCCGTATAATAAACAGAAGCAGTGACAATTGGCGATAAATTGTTTTGAGGTACAAAGTGACCTGTATGGTGAAAATAAAACTACAGAGCTTATTTTCGAACCAAACGGGAGAATGCTTGGATGGTTGGCTTCCTTTTTTTTCTCTTTTTTTTTATTTTATTATTGGGAGGGGTTAAGAGGCATCTACTTAATATAACCTCACTGAATTTCTAAAATACATTATTATGTATCAGAGAATAATATTTATTTTTTGCAAACTAGTAAAAAACCATAACATATCCTCTTCCATACTACAGAACTTCAAATTTGAGATCAAGATTTTCAATGGTCTCCAGGGGGAAAAAAAGAAAAATGAAACAGTAAAGATCCATCCTCACCTCAAGAAATTTAAAATCTGGCTTCAACGTGAAACAGATGCCTTCTTGAGTCAATAAAGAACGAATAACAAGAGAAAACCTCTCGGGGATACGTATTGGATACTGGTAAACCAACTGATTGAATTTTCCTGCAGCAAGTACAGCCTCCACATCATTGATTTCAAAAGTTAAATCTAGGACATCTGGGGAGTATACTAATTTATACAACAGGAAAAAGAAAATCTTGTCCAATAACTCAGCAGTATAGCCAGAAAAGTTATGTGGCAGTGGCACATGAGAAACTCAAGTTGAGCAACATATCTACTATTTCCTTTTTTTTCAATTCATTTCATGTCTACTACCAAATACTCAATGAGTTCATCGTATTATATTACTGATTAAGTGAAAGCTTGATATCTATAAACAGGAAACGTTTATGCTAATCTTATACATACATATATTACAATTGGTATATTTATTAAACGCTAGTATGTAGAAGAACGATTAGGGTCATATTCTATCCTTTCTACAATGCCCATCTAAAAAAAAAAATTATATATTTTTGTTGTCTGTATGTTGATTTTTATTTAATCTATAGTTTTCTCATATATAATTATAGTTGTTTGGTGGAAGCCATGGAAGTTCTGCCCCTAATCTTACAAATATTGCAATACACTTACTAGGTTTTTGCTGCTCATCTTCTAGTTGTGAGCACAATCGGAGCACATGTGAGTTTGTGAGAACTTCAGTACTAAGTACATCAATTTTCTAGATGTTGATTTTATTTTTTGTTGTTTGTATAGTTTTATGGAAGAATGCCTTAAGAGTGATAACCTCATACTGTTACAATAATTTTATTTTTGTTGTTTAGGTCACTGTTCCAAAGCAATCCCCAAAATCGATTTCTCAGAGTTTTCACCCTTTATTGATTTTTGGATTTTTTTAGCCTTTTATGATTTTTTGGTGCTTTCTCTATCTCCAGCTAGTGTGTAACAGCCTAAACTAGAAGCAGCTGACCCCAGTGTCATAGCCCAGTTGGCATAAGAAAGTAGGTGGTTTTGTTATGGATCCATATGTACAGTAGTAGGAGAGAGGGAATTTGGCTGATTTCTTGGCCAAAGAAGGAGCATAAAATAGCCAAATATGAGTGAAACCAGTCCTACACTGGGTGGACTCAAGAACCCAAAAGTTAGGACAGCAAATGAGTTAAAAATGGGAAAACCGGTGGGATACCCTACTGTCAACCGGCCAGCCAGTTCCCCTGGCAGAATGCAAGAAAATCTGATTTTCTTTGTGGGGCCCACATCCCTACACCCCTAAGCCTTGTACTTACCCAACATTTAGAGGTCATAATGCTGACCAAATCCAAATTAATAAGTCAGTATTTGGTGGGGTTTATTAAAGGGAATTAAAGTTTAAATAGTATTATGTTTTCAAAAGTAGTTTTCAAAATTAATTTTAGAAATTAAGTAATTCAGCCAAACAGACCTAAGGCAGCTGTTCACCTCATATTTTAGTGCAAAGTATTTATTTTTTTTCGTTTTTTTCTGCAAAGCATGGTAGAATGTCCGAAGCAATTGCATGTGGAGCACCTGGGGGGATCCAGTCATAAATTATGTCTTGTTCAAAAGAATGGTCATCTCCTTCAAGGACGGTGAGGGTAGAATCCGATCAGCCGAGACCTCAATGCATATGCGGGCGAAGGAAAGACGATCCATTGTTTTGGTTCTCTTATCGGAGTATAATGGCTTGCCAATGATAGAACTTATGAGGCTGAGCCCCTTAACAAAGCAGAAGTGGAGTGGGAGGTTAGGGAGGGAAATCCAGAGAGGGATAAAAGATAGTTCCGCAAGGTGAAAGGAAGTAAGCTCATCCCACTGCCCCAAGAAAATAGGTTTTTTCCCTACATACCAGGGACCACCATCAATAGCAACCGACTTGTCAGCAGGGGAAGAGAAGTTGAAATGGAAGGTGCCATTGTCAAGCATGATGGTGGAAAGCAGGCACGAGGGTTTCCATTGGTTATGGAGGGAGGACTTGAAAACAGTGAAAGGTTGCCGGCTGCCAAGGAAGGAACCCACAATGCAGTTCTTCCACTTGCAGATTTCTAGTTCAAGAAGCCCAGGGGGCAAACACAGATGGGGATAGAGTTAAGGGAGGAGGGAGGAGGGAGGAGGGAAGTAGAGAGAGTGGCCAGAGACGGGAGGCGGGGAGGAGGAAGAAGGTAGAGAGGAAGAAACGACCTGTGTACAGGGCGACTGTCAGGAGGAGGGGAGATAGTATGGTTAGAAGGGGAAGGAGGCACAGGGGGGGAGGGAATGCTGACGGCAGAAGCCGGCGGAGGTGGAGGGGAGGTCATGGGTTCCAGTAAGGGAAAAAAATGCAAATGGTCATCTTACATGCATGAAATTTCTACCCTAAGTTGATTTCATATCTTTAAATAGAGAGAATAGAGGTTTCTTCAAGAACAGCAGCAGATCACTTCAACTGGCCTCCAAGTGTGGATAAAGTGGTCCTCTTGGAAGGTAGAACAAAACCCCAAAAGGGCTTACTGATCAGAACTCAGAATTGGAAGCTAATGGAGAACGATGGACTTCAAGAACCCTAACCTTCAACTGAATCGATTCTGGTTTTATGCCTTGAACGAATCAGAATATTTCACTCACTCTTATCTCACAGTAAACAATAATAATGAACAGAAAATAAAGGCAGAGAATGAGGAAAGTAATCAAGAGAGATGTGGGTGGGAATGGCTATCTTAGCCTGGGCATCTTACCCACAGCTATCTCGGCTGTTTTAGAAGCAATTAACTACAATAATCTTTATTCATTCAAGTCTGATTTTCTGTCAACAGTAGCTCTCTTTAAATAGAGGGCTGAAGTTACAATAATAGCAGTCAAGCTCAAATTAGGTTTGGACTCCACTTAGGAATTTAAGACAAATCAGAAACTAGTTCTAACTACTAACTTAGGGAACAAGTAATAGCTAATTAAGCTCCCTATTATGGGCCGATGGGCCTTTATTAAATAAGGACCGATGGGCCCATCTATATTAGCCGATGGGCCTTTATGAACTAAAGGTCGAACTCATCCATAAGATGGTTCGATGGCTCTACTTGGGCTGGGCTTTCCTCCTGCGATAGCTCAGCCCATGATGTAGATCTACATCAACTCCCCCTCTTAAAATCATTCATCTCCGAATAATGGATGAAGGACATGTAGCGCTCATAGAGATCCGTATCAAGATGCGGAAAATCATCGGCATGGATCCAAGTGCAATCTTTCTGAGGTTGTCCTTTCCACTTGACCAAGAATGAGTAGTAACCCTTACCACCACGAACAGTAGTGA
The DNA here is from genome assembly GCF_013358625.1 of Macadamia integrifolia. Classification (NCBI taxonomy): domain Eukaryota; kingdom Viridiplantae; phylum Streptophyta; class Magnoliopsida; order Proteales; family Proteaceae; genus Macadamia; species Macadamia integrifolia. Next base: position 543,858 of record NW_024869937.1, read on the forward strand.
ACTTGTTGTCAAGAACATCTTCAATAATATCATTCGTAGGGGTCACAAATTGGGGAAGTAGCAATGCATGCTCCTTATCTCCATTATCAGAATGATGGCCCATATAGAGTGTAAGATCAACAACGTTGAAGGCATTGTTAATATTTAGAGTATGAGGTAAATCCAACATGTAGGCATTGGGACCAATACGCTTCACGATTTTGTAAGGACCCATATTCCGAGGATGGAGCTTGTGCACAGTACCGGGAGGAAAACGTTCAGGTGGAATTAGAACCATAACCATATCACCAGGCTAGAACTCCATGTATCGGCGATGTCGGTTAGCATTTGCCTCATATCCATCATTACTAATAGCTATGCGACAGCGAACATCAGCGTGTACCTCTATGATATGCCTAAGGAACTCATCCGCTTCAACACTAACATGGGCATGAGGTGGCAATGGTACCATGTCAACCGGTCGTTGCAGTTGCAAACCAAGAACAATCACAAATGGTGTATAAGCGGTGGTACGGTTGATAGAATTGTTATTTGCAAATTCAGCTATGTCAAGAATAGAAGGCCAAGTCTTCTCATGATCACGAACTAGGCAACGGAGCAAGTTGCCAAGGCTTCTATTCACTACTTTCGTCTGACCGTCTAAGGGTTGGATGCCGTAGAAAACTTTAACTTAGTGTTAGTTTTCAGCCATAAGGTCTTCCAGAAATAACTCATGAATTTGGCATCCCTATCAGAGACAATTGACTTTGGCAAACCATGTATGCGCACTATCTCTTTGAATAAGAGCTTGGCTAGGTGACTTGCATCAAGTGTCTTCCTGCACAGAATAAAGTGTCATCTTGGAGAAACGATCCACAACAACAAATATAGAGTCATGCCTATCCTGTGTAGGTGGTATAGTGTACAAACCCGCATTTTTCATTTCTCCTTTAGCAAGTTGACAAGTACGGCATTGTTGGATGACGTTGTGAACATTTTTTTGCAATTGAGGCTAATAGTACAAATCCACCATTATAGAATAAGTCTTGTCCTCGCCAAAGTGTCCACCCATTCCTCCTTCATGTAGCTCTTGAACCAAGTGGTGCCTCAAAGAGGTATTTGAAATACAAAGACGTGTGCCCTTAAATAAATACCATTCATAAATGGAGTACTTGTCATCTCGACCTCCTTGTAATTTTCTGAACACTTCCGAAACATCAACATCATTAGCATACTCATCTTTGATATGTTCCACCCCTATGCTTTGTACGGTGAAGATACTCATCATTAGCACCTTCTGACTAAGCGCATCAGCCACTTGATTCTCTTTTTCAGCCTTGTATGTAAAAGCAAACACATATTCCTGCAAATAAGAGATCCACTTAGCGTGTCGATCACTAATGGTCTTTTGGGAATAAAAGTACTTGAGTGCTTCGTCCACCCACTTCTGGTCCTTTGTTTGCCTTCCTAAGTTGGAAGAAAGCCTTGGCTTAAGAACAATCAAGGACAAAAACTTTGCTACCACCCTTAAGCTGATCCGGAAACTGGTTTCCAAACAGCCCAACATCTAGGTCAGCTATATCTGCTCTTCTCTCCTCTCCTCCGCAAAGACTCTCTTTGGACTACCACCACTAACCCTAATTCCTCTTGGGTTTGGCGCAAGATCCTCCATGCTAGGCCCTTTGCCCTAACTGCCATTCAATTCCACCATTGGCAATGGAGCTGGGAGCCTAGGACCTCCTTTTGGCTTGATAACTGGCATCTGGCAGATTCCCTGATTGTAGGCAATAGATCAGTTTATTCCTCCGCTCTGCCTCGGTCTTCTATACTCTCCTTGATCATCTCCTTTGGCTCTTAGTCCCCCCTCCTAATATCCCCTCTCTAAATTCCAGCTGGCAGTCTCTCCTCTCCCTATCCCTTTCCTCTGGGGTTGACCATACCATTTGGTCCCCCTCCTCCTCCTCGGGTAGCTTCTCCTCTGCCTCGGCCTGGAACCTTGTCCGCTCTTCATTCCCCTCTGTTCCTGATAAGCACATTTATGTGTGAAATCTTAGGTAGTAAAGTATGCATTTTTACATACTTAGAATGGAGCTACCTTGGGTTTCTCTTTCTTTTTCAGATTTTATATTTAAAAGGCCTTCTAGACTATCAAGCGCCATATCTCCAAATTTACACATAAAGATGTCCCGTTTCTTTTCATGGCCGCAAAGAGGATGAAATTCTAAGCAAGATGGATGTGTTGTGTTAAAAGTACACATTCGTTTTGGCACCCGTACACGTGATTATTCTTTTCGGGCCAAAAAAAGAATAATGGACCAGAACAGAACCAAGATGTAGGCCCAACCCTTTTGCAGTTGTCCTAGGGGTATAAGAGAGTCCAGATTCCAACAAATAAGGAGAGACCCACCTTGGGGCGCCACTCTCTCTCCTTGGGCGCTGAACACTATATCTCCTACTTTTTTGGAGATCTATTAAAGATCTTCTCTCCTACTTTCCACTTACTTAAAGATCGAGGGCATGGAAGGAATTTCCACAAAAATTAGAAGATTGTCCAAATCAAGGAAATCGTCCAAGAGAGGTAACGCAAGAAAGGAAAAAAAAAAAGAAAAAAAAAGGGGAATAAAATCCTTCCTATTTTATCTCACTATCTCTCCCAATCTAGACCAAACTGGAAACCCTCCAATCAAATCTTTTTCTTTCCTTTTCTCCCGTATTTTCTCTCCTTTTTTCTCTTAATTCCTACCCTCCACCTCATCACACAAAATTGTCCAAGAGGATCCACCCTTAGGGCGTCCTCCTCTCTCCCTTATGTCCAAGAGGCTTCTACATTAGTCTTCTAATCCCCCCTTCTCGTTCCCTCTTCTTGCTACCCATCATTCTTAATTTAGGATTTTAATATTCAGCTTTACTTTGATGCTTTCCCTTTCCCCCACAGTCCTTGGCTAGATGATGTTTTGGCTTTTTTTATTTTTATTATTTATATTGCTTCCCTTTCCCTAAAGGTAAGTAGATAAGCCCTTGTAAGAGTACTCTCTTGTCAAGTAGAGAAGCTCGTACTATTGGCAATGCATCCCTCGGGCTAAGTAGAGATACCTACTTGTGTGCCTCTCTCTAGCTTTTTTCCCCTTTTATTTTATTTCAGCCTTTTCTTTTCCTTTTCTTTATTGCTTTTTACTTATTTGCTTTGAGTATTTAAATTTCTAGATGATTAATGGTTAGGGTTAGATATGAATGGTTAGGTTGTTAATTTCAATTGCAATTCCAATTTCCCTAGTTGTGTTGGTTAGGACGTCCTTTTAGATGTATGTGTTTTAGGGCGGTAGTTAGAAGTTGATCACAATCATCAACCCGTACACTTTCACATTACTAGAAGAAGCCAAAAATAAAGTGGCTACCTTGTGTTCGACCCGTAGCTACGATGATCCTACGCTTGCGGTTAGTTTTAAATCTCAAGCAGTTCCCTAGCACAAAGTTGTTTAGTTCGGAGCCCACATCCCTCGCCACAGCTTCACTGGTTGTAGGGCCTTTCCAACTGCCCCCCCCACCCCCCACCCCCCACCCAAGCCTTATTTACCACCATATTCCTATCTCCATTACCTGTTGTCTTTGCTGGAATGGCCAAGATGAGAACAATCACCTCTTCTTCGATTGCCCTTTCTCCTCTCGCATCTGGAAGTTTGTCCTCTCCAAATGTTGGCCTACCCGAAGAAGGCCCCTCCCCCTTCTGAGAGAGTGGGTATGGATTGATATATCTTTCTCTAGAAATTGACACTATTGGGAAATTAGTCTTTGGGGTTGCTATCAATCATATTTGGATGGAGCGCAACCTCCATAGATGGACCTCCAACTCTAGATCTTTTGATAAAATTTGGAAGGCCATCTACTTTGACGTCTCCTCTAAACTCGGTTCCCTCCGCCTTAGATCGGTTGTTGATTCCCTAAGGAATAGGCTTATTGTTGTTTCTTGGGGTCTCCCTCTGTCTACGTTGGCGTCCCCCCCCCCGCCTCTAACTTTGTATATCCCTCCCCTCAATTTTTCCCTTATATTTAATTTAATTATTCATCCAAAAAAGATATATAAGTTAGTACATCAGATATTTTCATTTCTGTTATTGGGAATTAACTATTTTAGGTTTGTTAATGAGGACCTATAATATATATTTTATCCCAAAAAATCAGAAATTTAGGTGCATGAGTTCAGCATAAGAACTAGAACAATTTTGAAAAGAATGCTGGAGCAAGAGCAAATTTATCTTATAGAATAAGAACACAAAACATGGAGTGTACCAGTAACACTTCTAAAATTAAAATCGGATAACCCCTTTCCAGATGAATTTTGCCATATTGCTTCCAATGCTGGGATAATAGGCAAAACATCAGTCCCACTAGCAAGGAAGCCCAGCCTGGTGAAATCGTTTGCCATCTCAACATAGTCCTCGTTTACAGCATGGACAACAGCATCAATCAAAATCTGTTTATTTTGCTGAACAAAAGATTAGCAGAAAAGTTAGATGTTGGACAGCCTCTTTGTAAATCATTTGTAATGCTGATTTGAAAGCCTGCATGATACAACCTTAATTAAAAGTAAAGAGCGCCCACCCCCCCCCCCCAATACCCCCAATAAAAAGGAACATCCAAATGAATGCTATTGACATTTTCTCTTGCAGATTCTTGGAATTGCATGTTTGATAAAAGAATAAATAATTCACAACATTATATTGATTGAAAGGAGAGCTGCATAAAATAAAATTGAACAAATATTATATTTCCGTGATGTTTTTGGAATTGTTCATCAGACTAAAGAATATCTTTTTTCATTTTAATAAGAAGAGTACTTGTTAGATGAGTTAAAGTCCATGATCCTACCCAGTATTTTAATAGGACATAAGAAAATCCTATAAGGTTACCCTATTAACCCACATGTTTTTCCTCTAATTGTACTGGTACCCAAGGTTCAAGAAATTGGTTTCGACCCTTTGCAAAACCACCAAATTTCAGTAGAAATCTGCACATTTCTCTGGATGTTTGGTTTTGTACCCTAGAAGGATAGGGAATGATAGTATTAGAGCCGATTTGAGAGTTTCACCAATCAATGATAAGCTCCAAAAAAGTCGTTTGGGGTGGTATGGCCATGTTCAATGGAGGCCTAGGGATGCCCCAGTAAAGAGTAATCTAATTCCGATTGAAGGAGCCAAAAGGACTAGGGGTAGATCTAAAATGACCAGAGAAGAAGTTGTGAGAAATGACATGCATAGTCTAGGTTTTGTCCCAAATATGACCTCTAATAAAGCCGACTAAAGGGCAAGGACCCATGTAGCCGACGCCATGTAGCTGAGATTTTCCTGACATGCTGCTATTGTGCTCTTTCCTTCTACTCAAATTTCCCTTATGCTTTCATTTCTTTTACTCTCATATCTCCTCTTTGTTTTGCACAGATCCATGTAGCCAACAACATTAAGTTGGGTACCACCCAGATCTGGTTTCAAAGGATTATATCTCCCTTGGGTGCTGAACACTGGAACCATTAGAACGTGCGTACGGTAGGGTTTTGGAGCAACTTCCATCGCCTGGAACTTCATAAGGAACAGATTAATGGTGAGGAAGAAATTGTGCATGAACCCTAAATGTGTTCTCTGCGCTTTCGCTTCAGGCTAGGCTGAAGAGAACCGCACGGTTTTTGTTTTTAGGTCCTCTTTTAGTTATTTTTTCAGATTTACCGCCACCCTTCTATTCTAATTATGTGTTGTCCCTTCTTTCCCTTCCATTCCAAGAATACCCTCCCCATTCATACAATACGCTCTCTTCTTCTAAATTAGGGATTCAAGAAGTCTTTTATGTCTTTGTCTTTTGTGTAAAAGTCCTCCTTTTGTTTTACCTCCATATTGTTGCCCCTACTTTCCCTCCTTATTACACTCTGCCATTAAGTTGTTTGCTATTCCTAATTTGTCCCTAAGCAACCAATGGTAACTCCCTACAAATCCCTTTGCTTCTTTAGTTGCTATTAACCCTTTGAGAGTTCTGGTATATTGCAAAACTGCCATTCATTATGATATTTGTGCTATTTGTTTAAGTGGACCCACAGCCATCCAAGTTGGGTCTTTGGGACCCATTGGTCCCGCATTACAAACACTAAAAAAGAATCTTTCAAGAGGATCCATTGCTATTACATGCCAAATAGACAACAACAACAACAGACTCAGCCTTATCCCAACTTAATGGAGTCGGCTACATGCATCAAGACCGAACAAAGTATGTAAAATCTGGGGTCCAAAAAGAAAAGGAGGGTGAAAAAAGAATAAGTAAATAGACAAATAAATGAAGAATGCAAGATGAAAAAAAATGACAGGTGAAAGATTAAAGTAAGAGGTAAGAGAACAACCCAGGAAGCCGGGGGAATCTTAGCTAAATGGGATTGACTACATGGATCCTTGCTTTCTAATAGGCTCTATCTACGGTCATATTTGGTACAAGACCCAAACTATGCATGCCATTCCTCACAGCTACTCCTATGGTCATTTTAGGTCTGCCCCTAGCTCTTTTAGCTCCATCAATCAGAAATTCAGAATCATGTCACTCTTCCTTATTGGAGCGTCCCAGGGCCTCAACTGAACATGGCCATACCATCTCAAACGACTTTCTCGAAGCTCATTGTAGATCGGTGCAACTCCTAAATCAGCTATAATAATTTCATTCTATGAATTAGGATACCAATAATATTTGTGGGACGAGACGGTAGCCTGGTGTACCTTTCCCCTCCCATGGCCTAATCCTAATCCCCCATGTTCCCCCTTCCCCGACGACCCCCTGACTCACTTAACCCTCCGCTCATTCCTCTACAGTCAATTCTATCCTCTCTCTCTTCCTCCCCTCCCTCCTCTCCCTCTCCTCCCTCCGCCTCTCAAACTAAATCTTGGGCCTCTTGATGTAGGAGCGGTACGATGGATCGACCCAAACCCGGTCCTGAATCCAGACCCAAAACCAAATCCAATTTGGGATCAAAGTCACTGACTTGGGTTCAAGATTATTAGGATATTCAAGGATTTTGTTTTATTTGAGAGTACTTGTTTCCTATTTGAGTCCTTATTTTCTTCTAATTTTGTTAGCCTAGGTTTAGGAGATTTTATTTCTATCTTAGTCTTTGACTTCAATCAGAAAGTTTTTTTATTTTATTATAAATTAGACATGTAATTCAAGGGAAGAATTGGTTGATTAATGAAGAATGAATCGTGGTCTTCCTCCCCCCCCTCCCTTCTGTGAGATTTCTTCTCTTCACCCCCCTTCTCTTCCCTGCGTCCTCTCTTTCCCTCCCTAATCTCTGTGCAATTACCCTCCCTGCCCCCTTTTCTTCTTCTTCCCTGCGATCTCTCTTCTCCTGTCTTTCTTTCTCCTTGTTCTTACTTCTTTTCTGGTTCTCTGTTCCTGCGATCTTAACAGTCCAGCAAGGAAGGTACTGAACCCCCTTCCCTTCCTTCTTCTCTTCCAACCTCTCCTCTTGCCTTTTCTGTTTCGTTTCCTGCAACTTGCAGTACAGCAGAACTGGATGAAGTGTTTCGATGCCCTCATCTCTACTTTGAAGGGTTTGGTCTCTCAGGTATAAGATCCTCCTCTGCAGATGATTCTAATCTGAAGGCATCGTTTCCAACGGATTTTCCTGCTTTGAGAAATCAAACCCAGATCTGCAGCTAAACGATTCTGAGTTTCTTCAGCCATTATTGTTTCAGCAGCCTCTAGTCCTCAGATTCCTGGTTGCTGGAACCAATAACTATGGGTTTAGCAGTCTTGATCGAAGCGACCCTCCATCTGAAATCTTCAATCAAACAGTGGCCTAGGGAATGAGCTTTCTCTCTCGCTAGTCCTCCCTTGCCGCTGTTTTCTGGTTTTGGGTATCAAGTGGTTGAAGACGACCCATGGTGTTCTCCTTTATTCAATTTAATTAATATCTTTACCCCTAACTTTCAGTTTATCCTTGCTTTTCTTATTAATTACATCTTGCCACTATGTTGTTTACCCTTCCAAGAATACCCTTGTCTCTATGAAACGATTTATTCCTTCACTTGTTATTCCTACGGTGAGTCCCATTAATTACAAAATTGCCATTCTTCGTTAGAACTTTAAGTTATTTACAAAACTGCCATTTAGTTGAAGTTTTAGTTCAATCCAAACCTACTTTTGGTTATTGTCATTGTTTATTGAGTGTCCAACTGGGCCCTAAACGATCCAATTTCAGTCCTTGGAATTCGGATCCGTATCACCTCCACTGCCTGCCCTCCTTCCCTCCCCTCTAGAATTGGCCTCCCGCTTGTGTTTGTTCCTCCTACCTTGATCAATGACAAAAAAGTTGGGTTCTGTCCCTTGGGTCTTCTCGAACCAGATATCTCTAAACAGAAGCTCTGTATTGTTGGTCACTTTACGGGTACCAGACCCCCGTTTGGCATCATCCAAGCCTCTCTCTCTCTAAGCAATGGAGGCATCTTGGGCAAATCCAATCCTTCATGCTCAACAATGGAATATTTATCTTCAACTTCTCCCTTGAAGCCGATGTGATCTGAGCTCTCGAAAATGGCCCTTGGCGAGTTGGTAACAAGGCGAACTTCCTTAGAAAAAGGGACCTCCTCTCCAACCTCAGCGAAGTTGACTTCAAGTCGGCACCCATTTGGATTACCCTTCCCAATTTGCCTCTGCTCTATTGAGGAGAAAAGGGTCTTAGTATTATTGGTTCTGTTATCTGGAAGCCTCTCTTCTCAGACTATCGAACCAAAATAATGGATAGGCTTGGCTTCGCTCGAATCTGTGCCGATATTCCGGCCATGGTTCGTAAACTTGAGCGAAACATGCAAAATTTCACTTGTTTCGCAGGTATCAACACGTCGAAACGAAACCATAGGGGATTTTAAAAAATCTCCTATTTCGACCTGCTTTCGACAGGTTTCGACCAAAATTCCCATGTTTCGACCGAAACATGGGAAATTTCGACCTTCTCTTGTGCATTTTTTCTCCCAAGTTTGGAAAACTTGGGGAAACAGTGAAGATTTTCATTTTTTGGCACTTATTTATGCCAAATATCATGTAAGTAAATGTTTTCATTTACTTAAGATATTATTCATAAATAAGGAAATACCTCCTATTTGAATCCAATAAAAATAGTTTAAAAATCAAATTCCTAAAGGATAAAAAGTCAACCCCCCAGTCCAAGAACAAAAACTGGATTTTGGTTATAGGGGCGATTTTCAACTTTTAACTGCTGGGGTTTTTCTCAATTATGAAAATTTTATAAATCCTATAATGTTAAAACATTGCTAAAAACCAAAAGTCCAGTAAGATAATCTTTTGTTTTGATATCCCTAAAATTATTTTCATTCAGGCGACTTTAACAGCATTCCCGCACTTTAAAATAAGTTTGACCAGAGCATAACTATGTCATTACAACTCAAATTTAAGTAATATTAGACTTGTTGGAAAGCTGGTTTTATGTTATACCTAATACAAAAAGTCTTATATAAAAATAAAAATCATTTGACCAGTCAAACTTATTATAGAACAAGAGAATTGCTTTAAATGTTGATTATTTATAACTTAATGTGACTTAATGTTGATTTTTATGATTTGATGTGGCTAAATGTTGATTTTAATGACTTGATGTGGCTTAATGTTAATTTTTTATGATATAAGGTATATATAGCTTACTAAATAATGTTAGAAAAGATAACATGCATGCCTTGAGGGTAGTGAGTCACTACTTGGATGGAACCTCCTAGACACTCTACTTGGAATTGAGTCACTACTTTCGAGTGTTGAGTAATTGAGTCACTACTGTTCAGTGTTGATAGATAACTATCGATGATGTAATATTTTTATCTATTTTGGATCATTTGGATTATGCCTTATGTTTAGATTATTGTCATTATGTAGTAAAGTTTTAGAATTTAAGCCAACAAGTCAGCGTAATGATTATCGAAGCTTTGGTTCACCACACAAGTAAGAATTTATGTGTTTTTTTTATGAAACTAATGATGTGAATGTGTTAAAAATGTTTAAAATAGGTTGTACACAAAAAATCAGACAAAAAAAAACACTGTTTTGGGGTCGAAACCTAAGTTTCCACCGTACCAGGAAAATTCCCCAATATTCTCAAAATTTCCCATGTTTCCCACGAAATTTCGGTCTCCCCAGAGGTCGAAACCCAATACCGTGAACCTTGATTCCGGCCAACGAACCTCCTCCATCTGAGATCACTGTTGTCGAAGAAAATGGTTACTCTTTCGTCCAGCCAGTGCAATATGGCTAGTTGCCGCCCCACTGCACCACTTGCAAATCCTTTGGACATCATTCAAGGGCATGTATTCCTCCTAAGTCCAGAAAGCCTCTATTGAAGACATCATCCCTTCTGTCTCCGGCCGTTGGAAAAGAAGGAAAACATAATCCGTCACCGTCGCAGTCATAGCCGCATGGCTGACCCTGGTGCCTCTGATGACGAGAGGACCCCAGAGACCGCTAGACAACCACTGCTTGATCCAGTGGTCCTTCTCCCCCTGACCATTGGATCGAACAAATTCTCAGCTCTCCACTCCCTAGAAGCCTCTTCCTCTGACAATGAAGATATCGTTGACAGTGAAGACGTCTCCACATCTTCATCTGGTTCTAGTTCGTCTGATACTAAGGGTGACCCAACCTTTTTGCATGCTATTGATCCCTTGTTTGTTGGTTCTTCTGGTAATGGAGGCACAACAACCACTGAGAAACTAGACACCGCCATCCTCTCGCCACCCCCTCCTCTTACCTCTTACCTCTTCCACTGACCTTCTTACCTCCTCCCCCTTCCTTTCTCCATCAAACCATGTGTGCCAGCCCTCTTTTAGGCCCTAAGCCCCTCTTGACTCTTGTTGGGCCGTCTTTTGACAACTCCTTGGCCCTTTTTTCTTCCTCTTTTGGCATCCCCCTTTTTAGGCCACGGCCCGCAGCCCACGGCCCATGTCCTTTGTCATGATTCCATCCACCCAGCCCAACCCATTACCGTGGACCCTCCTCCATCCTTGGCTCACCACTCCTCTTCTCCTTCCTTGGCCCACCATTCAATTTCGGCTTATGAATCGACCCATCCAAACTTGGCCCCCTCCTCTGGCCCAACCCTTCAACTGCTAGCCCCCTCTACCCACCTTAGCCTTCTCTCCTAAACCCGGAACCCCCAACCCCTTCCCCTTCACCCGACAGCCTTCACCTTCCTACCCGATGCCCGCTATCCTTTGCAGCTACCATCTGCAACACAAATGACCTGCGAGCCTCCCTCACCACTGATGGTAACCTCTCCCTTATTCCGCGAGCTAATCTCGCTACTAAGATCATAGTTGTCAAGGCATCGCTTAGGCATCTAGGCGGTTTGCCTGGGGCCTAGGCGATAGTCGCCTTGTTGCACTGCATGTCGCCTTGGGCTTTGTCTCTTATTTATGCCAAATATCATTTAAATAAATTTCATTCACTTAAGATATTATTCATAAATAAGGAAATACCCCCTATTTGAATCCAATAAAAATAGTTTAAAAATCAAATTCCAAAAGGATAAAAAGTACCCACTAGTCCAAGAACAAAAACTAGATTTTGGTTATAAGGGCGATTTTCAACTTTTTAATGTTGGGGTTTTTCTCAATTATGAAAATTTTATAAATTCTATCATGTTAAAGCATTGCTAAAAACCTAAAGTCTGGTAAAATAATCTTTTGTTTCGATATCCATAAAATTATTTTCATTCAGGCGATTTTAATAGCATTCGCACACTTGAAAATAAGTTTGACCGGAGCATAACTTTGCCATTACAACTTAGATTTAAGTAATCTTAGACTTGTTGGAAAACTGATTTTATGTTATAACTAATACAAAAAGTCTCATGTAAAAATAAAATTGTTTGACCAGTCAAACTTATTATAGAACAAGAACATTTGTCTAAATGTTGATTTTTTATAACTTAATATGTCCTAATGTTAATTTTTTTATGATTTAATATGGCTAAACGTTGATTTTTAATGACTCGATGTTGCTTAATCTTAATTTTTTATGATACAAGGTATATATAGCTTACTAAATAATGCTAGAAAATAGGGAAAATAAAAAAAACACTTATTCCCCTTAAGGCGGGCACCTTCTCGCCTAAGCGCTTAGACAACCCTCCACCGCCTTGGTTCGCCTTGGCGCCGTGATGACTATGCCTGAGATCGTTCAAGTTATTGACCTCACCTCGCTTGTTACTGCCGCCAACGACTTGTGAGCTCCCCTCACCACTATTGCTGCTCCCGCTAGTGTCTTGCGAGCTCCTCTCGCCATGCCTGAAGCTCCACCAGCGTCCCACGAGCTCCCCTCGCCTCTAATGATGCCCCCGCCAATGACAGGCAAGCTTCCCTCACCCTTGCTCAAGCCATCGTCATCCGTGCTGCCATCCAAGAAGCCATCACCACCTCGCCCTCTGGTCTGCCTCTGCATCCCTCGCTCTCCACATTTGCTGCTACCTCTTCTATCACTGATGAAGACCACATTGCTGCAGCCATTCCTCTGATCTACATTCATGAACACTTGGCCCCTGCTGAAGACCATCTTTGTGCTGCATCTCCGCCCAATTTGATGGCCTCGTGAGCTCCCCTCGCCCCCTCCTGTTGCCCCCTTGGGCTTCCCAATGCTACTTATAGCCTTAGCCCTCTACCTACTCCTTGTTTGCTAACCACCTAGCACCTAAAAGCCCCTTTGAACCCCATCAAATCCAAGCGCCCCCCTTAAACCAGAAAACTTCCAACTCCTCAAAGGCTAACCCGGGACCCCTGGCCACCTCTGCCCAGGCCTTAAACCAAAAGACTTGCTCTCCTCATCCTTCTCCTATCCGTGAATACCATCGGTGCAACAGAACTTCTACTACAAGCCCACGGCGTTCCTCCCGCTCCTTGGAGCAACTGACCCCACCATCCTCTCCTCCCAAATGACCCCTTGGTCCACTTGGAATGTCTGAGGGCTTAACTCCTCGGCGAAACATGCATCCATCCGATCCCTCATTAAATCCTCTAATGCCCCCCTTTGTTGTCTCCTAGAAACTAGAGTTCTTGAGCCAAATGCATCCCGTATTGCCTCCTCCATTGCTCCTTCTTGGTCTATCCTTGCCAATTATGCAAATTGCCCCAATGGTAGAATTTGGATCCTTTGGGACCCACTTCACCTTATTATCTCCTTTTGGTGCCTCATCCCAACATATCCATCTGTCCATCTTTGATCCCTCGGGGGCCAACAGATGCTTCCTTACTATCGTGTATGTCCTTAATCGTGCATCTGCAAAGCTCCTCCTTTGGAATGACCTTCGTTCCCTCTCCCTGTCTGTTGACTCCTCCCCCTGGGGCCTTGCGGGTGAATTTAATGTCGTTAAATTTGGTTATGAAAAAGTTGAAGGTGATCACATTGAACTCCCCTCCATTGAGGCCTTCAACGAGTGTCTTGAGGACATTGGCATGAATGACCTCTGCTGGTCCAGTACCAAGTTCACCTGGAACAATCGTCGCAGTGGCAATGACTGTGTGGCGTGCAAGCTTGACAGGGTGCTTGTTAATGGAGCGTGGCTGGACTTCTTCCCCACCTCCCATGCAACTTTTGATTTGCCCAACATTTCTGACCATTTCCCCATCTCTCCTTGTCCACCCTTCCACCTCTTTTGGCCCCAAGCCCTTCAAATTCTTTAACATGGGATCCCTTCACAATGATTTCATTCCCCTGGTGCGTGAGGCTTGGTGCATCCCTATGCATGCATTCTCCTCCCCACTCATCTCCTTTTCCAGGAAGCTTAGAAATGTCAAGGCTGCCCTTAAACTCTAGAACTCTCAATGCTTTGGAAATATTTCTAACAGGACCGCCTCCTGCAAGTCTAGTTTGGAAGCCATTCAATCTAGACTTCAGCTTGATCCCCTAAATTCTTCCCTAGCTGAAGAAGAGAAGTCCCTTTCCTTAGAGCTTTCCCTCCTCTCCCAGGAAGAAAGTTTCCATGAGCAGAAATCTCGTATCAAGTGGCTGGAGCTTGGAGACTCCAACACCGCCTTCTTCCACCGCTTTGTCAAAGCTCGGACCAATACCAACTCCATCTCCTTCCTCTCTAGCAGAAATGGATCTGTGCTTCGCTCTCCTGAGATCAAATCTGAGGCCTCTTCCTACTTCTCTGAGCTCTTTAATCCCCTCTCCCCCCCCCCTCACCCTCCTCCTCCCCCCCCCATCAATCTCTGATCAATAAATTCATTCCGGAGCTCCTCATCCCCTCCCACCAATCCATCCCCTCTGACAAAGAAATAACCTCTATTGTCCTCTCCCATAAGGCCAACAAAGCCCCAGGGCTTGATGGATTCAATATGGGATTCTTCACCTCTTGTTGGGACATCATCAAAGATGACCTCATCCGAGTAATTAGAAGCTTCTTCGACCCCAGCCAAATCAGTGGTGTAAATCACACCTCCCTTTGCCTTATCCCTAAGTCTGAGGGTGCCTCCTCCATGCAGGACTTCAGACCCTTCTCCCTTTGTAACTTGAGATATAAGTTCATTGATAAAATCCTATCTCTCCACATCCAGAAGGTCATTGACTCCCTTGTCAGTCAAAACCAGTCTGCCTTCATCTCTAGGAGTATGGCTGACAATATTATCTAGTGCCATGAAATTGTTCGTGGCTTTAAGCGTAAATCCCATGGCTCAGCTTCTCTCCTTAAAATTGATATCCACAAGGCTTTTGATTCCATTCGTTGGGATTTCAACTGTGACACTCTCCTCCAAATGTCCTTTCCATCAAAGTTTGTCCGATGGATCTTCACATGCATTTCCACCCCCCAATTCTCTGTTCTTGTCAATGGCAACACAGCGGGCTACTTCCCCTCCTCAGTGGGAATCCGACAGGGCTGCCCCTATCCCCCTTCCTCTTCTCCATTGGCCCTGAAGTTCTCTCTAGATCCATCCAATCATCCACTGATCTTCACATCATCTCCCCCACCCCCAAGTGTAAATCTCTTTCCCTTACTCATCTTGCTTTCGTGGATGATCTTATGATCTTCTCTAAAGTTGATCCCACCTCCATCTCCTCCATCATGTCCTCCGCCTCTTCGAGAACCTCTTAGGCCTTAGCACTAATATTCTTATATCCCATCTCTTCACCTCTGAGATCTCTGAACCTCTGAAAGCCCGGCTTCTTCATATCACCGGTTTCACCCAGTGCACCCTCCCCATCAAATACCTTGGCCTCCCTCTCATTCCTTCTAGGTTTTCTGCCATCACTGCATGCACCCCTACTCTTGACCTTTTGAGGAAGACTTCAGCAGTGGAAAAGCAAGTTGTCATCCTATGCGGGTCGCCTTGAGCTCTCCAGATCTGTGCTCCAATCCAAGTACCTCTACTGGTCTGGGATCTTTACTCTCCCTCCCCCTACCCCTACCATCAAAGCTATTAAGTCTCTTATCAGCTCTTTTCTTTGAAAAGGATCTGACTCCACCAAATTCCTTCGCCCATCCAGCTGGAGTTCTATCTGTCTCCCTAAAGTCGAGGGAGGTCTTGGCCTCAACGCATGAAAGACATGAACGCAACTGGTATCCTTAAGCTCATCTAAAGAATTGCTTCCAAAAAGAGTAGTATCTAGGTTTCTTGGGTCTACTCCTACCTTCTAAAATCCAATTCCATTTGGTCCACTGTCCCGGGCTTTGACTCCTCTTGGGTTTGGCGAGGCATTCTCCGCTTAAGGCCTTTTTCTCTAGAGGTTATCTCCTATTCCATTGGGAATGGAGCCTCTACTTCTCTTTGGTTGGATCCCTAGTACCCTTTGGGAGTCGTCCATCTTCTCAGTCCCAATACTATTTACTCCTCAGGGTTGGATAGGCTGGCTCCAATCTCCTCCGTCCTCCTTAATAATGGATGGGCCCTCTCTCCCCTTCCTCCTCTAAACAGCATCTGGACCTCTCACCCCACTCTCCCCCAGGCATAGAGAGAGGGAGGACTCCATCCTTAGGAATCCTTCTCCTTCTAAGACGTTCAGCTCTTCCTCTGCCTGGAACTTTGTTAGGACCAAAGCCCAGCCAGCCCTTTGGTGCAAAGTCCTATGGTTCAAAGGCCACATCCCTCGTCATAGCTTTATTGTTTGGCGGGCTCTCACCAACTACCTCCCTACCTAGTCTTTCCTCATCCATCGCCACATTCCGGTTCCCCCCCACTTGCTGCCTTCATGGAGAGGAACTGAGGATGTTGATCATCTCTTCTTCTCCTACACCTTCTCTTCAATCTGGAAGATAGTTCTTTCTCGCTATTGGCCCACCAGTAGAAGAGTCCTCCCTCTTAGTAGGGAATGGCTCTAGATTGATATGACCTTTCATGGCCCCACCATTTGTGACACCATTAGAAAGCTAGCCTTTTGCGCCACCATCAATCACATTTGGAGGGAGAGGAACCTTCCTAGATGGGCGTCCAACTCCCGCTCATTTGAAAAGATTTGGACCGCCATCTCATTTGAGGTCTCCACCAAAACTGCCTCCCTCTTGCCCTGCCCGGTCCCTGAATCTCCTAGGAACAGGTTCATCATTGACTCATAGAATCTTCCATCTCCTATTATCCCCACCCCTTCCCCTTGAGGGCTTGTATGCATTAGAGGTTTTCTCCTTTTTTTGTTTGGGATTGTTCCCTTAGCTGGCAGTTTGCCTTCTTCCCCCCCCCCCAATTTTTTTTCTTCTCCCTTGTATATTTTTCTTCATGGGCTAATATATATTATTCATCCAAAAAAATTCCATTCCATACTTTATCCTTCCTAGTTTTTCTATACATCCATCTTAACATTCTCATCTCTGCTACACATAGCTTCGCAATATAACACTTCTTAATAGCCCAACATTCCGCCCCATACATCATAGTCAGTCGTACAGCAATCCTATAGAACTTCCATTTAAGCTTTAAAGGGATACGCCTGTCACACTGTACTCCGGTCGCACCTCTCCACTTCATCCATCCCACTTTAATTCTCTGTGAAACATCGTCCTCTATATCACCTTTTTACTTATAATTGTTCCCAAATATCTAAAACAGTTACTTAGGTATCTCTCTTTACTCAATTTTCACCACATCATTATCTATCATGGTGTGACTAAAATTACACCTCATATACTCGGTCTTCATCCTACTAATCTTAAAGCCTCTTGCTGCCAAGGTTTATCTCCATAGCTCTAAATTATCGTTAATCCCTGCTTTTGTCTCATCCACTAAAATGATAATTACATGCCAAATAGAAAGTAACAAAATTAGAAACTTCTACTTAAATCTAAATTAACCTCTGGGTAACTCATTACATGGAATTAGAAACTAAGAAATATTCTGCGGCCCCAAAACTTCTCCCACACAAACTGGCATCATGGGGCCATACCAAGTCGTCTTGAACAGTACCACATGAACAATGCCACGTGAACAGTTGTTACACTCGTGCCCAAAACCAGTCCAATTTGAACTTTTTATAATAGGTGATGCAATGGAGAGTGTTAGTCCCAGTGACTTGTAGACTGTAGCAGTCTATTGTTTGGAGGGACAGGATGACCCTTCATGTATGTGCAAATGTTGCAAAGAGAACTAGAGGGTATATCTGAACAAGCTACCGGAGGGTTGGTAGTAAGTAACCTAACCCCTTTGCTCTAACCTAGTATGCATCGTAAAATTTCATCATTTTAGCTATGCACAAACCTCTAAGGAAGCAACCTTGAAGTAAACAGAAGGGGTGGGGGAAATTCAGTTTCAACAGCAGAAAAATGGTCACCGGTGGATCTGTCTGTCCCCATTTGCATTAATTATCTGTGGGGAGCTGCCACTTCAGGGATCGACCCTTCTACCCTTGTCCCCATACAACATGGGATCCACCAACTACTTTATACACCTTGAGAGGTCATGGCAGTGGATCCCCATAGCCCGACAAATGCATTAAATCCTTTTGGAAAAACCTCATTGGGTAGGAAAACATTCCTCAGTGGTCATAAGCTATAAATAGAAATGAGCCTTACGAAGCTCATTTATTGAACCCCTAAAAACGTGGGAAGGAGAGAAAGGAGGAGAAAAATAAGGAGAAGAAGGAAGACGAGAAGCTTCTGGGCATCCATCCCCCTTTATTGCCAACTCTCCACCCAGATAAGGGCATCACCCTGCCTCTCTCCCCCTAATTTTAGGATTGGGAAATTTTAGAGTTGAGTGTATTGCAACCTTTGCACACTCCCCAATAAATGGCAGTGTTTTCCAAACTGTGGAAACACCTAAGGGACAAACCCCATTTTAGGGTTACAGTCAAAGATTTGACGTAACTCCCGTTACGTATAGTAAAAATATGATCAACTAGACTCAAATGGGAGCTGGGGTAGCCCTTTACAAGCCCCAAGGAGCCAAAATGACTATAGGTTGGGGGTGGTTCAGATTAGAGCTAAAGAACAGTTTTTGAACTGCCACCGGTAGATCACCCATTTATCGGTGACATCTAATAGTGAATGATTCGACAGAAAAGAAGCCTCTATTTAGGTCACGGTAAATCCAACCTATGTGACATCATCGACCAGTGACATCTACCGGTGGATGATCTGATAGAAATTGAGCTTTTGTCCAAGCCACCAGTAGATACAACCTACAATTCATCATCGACCGGTGATATCTACCGGTGGATTGTCTAACAAAACTTCTGAAATGAGCTTCTGTTTTGGTCACTGGTAGATCCCACCGGTGATCAACCGATAGCATCAACCAATGGAGTCATACTGTATTATTCTTAAACCCTTCTTGGTGACCCTTTAAGGAACTTTTTAACACATGTTACACAGGCAATGAGGCCAAAGACAATCACTTCCGGTGAGGCCTAACAAGGTTGTTTCAAGCGTCAAATTCTGAGAATTCTTCACCAAGACTTGGTGAGGGGATAGTCTAACTTTCTTTTGAGTGTTTCCAACATATCTATTTCTATATGTTACACATGTTCATATGCTTCTTGTCATATGTTGACAATTTATCTGACTATTTAAAGTACTACTAATAGATACTAAGGTAGGATCATAATGAAAACTATGATTATATTTATCTTGTTGAGATGAAGCACAAGGAAAAGCAAAAGGATTCATAACCTCTTATTAGATCTGTAATTTTGGTACCTAAGACCTCCTTTTTATAGATCTGCCGAAACCAAGCTCTTTCACAAACGGCCATGCGCCAATAATAGAGCCAAAAGGCAAATACGAAAGAGATGTATGGGTTTTGAGTTATCAGATGTAATCAGGAAAATGCACCCTTCCTTTTTAAAAATATGAATTGTCATACGTTGAACTGTGACTTCTTAGTTTGCATTAATGATTGTGGGAAATGGGATACGATGTGGCCAAGGAAGGAGTCCAGTACTGTGATCGCCATATTATGCATTAGTTAGCTTGTGTGTGCATTAGTGCTAGGGATATGGGTTGCGGTGTGGCCGATGGATGATTCTGGTACCGTATTCGCCACACTTAACTGTATATTGTGCTAGAGTCAGACTTGCGAATGGATTGCAGTGTGGCTGATGGATGATTCTGGTACCGTATTCGCCATACTTAATTGTATATTGTGCTAGACCCAGGCTTAGAAATGGATTGCGATGTGGCCGATGGATGAATCTGGTACCGTATTCACCATACTAATTGTATCATTATGCAATGTCAAGTATATTACATGTGATTAGGATGAATTACCCTATGCTATGACCTCTTGCCAATAGGGGGTTTGGTGTTAAATAACCCAAAGTGGTAGGTTTGATGAGACTTTCCAAAATACCACTTCCAGGTCACGATGTGAATATTACTGGAGGCGGACCAAGCCTGGGTGACCAATGGATGATTCCGGGACCGTGGCGCCAGGACGAGGTTACTAGGGTTTGCTAGGTGACCGACGGCACTTTCCGAGACCGACAAGCTCCTATTCGCAACTAAGGTTTGTAAAGCTGGGAGATTGATGGACGATTCTGGGCCTAGGGATATTGCCTAATGTGTTGCAGTAGCACTATACCCCAAACGTAGTTGCTTGATAGGTGGATAACAAAATGAATTGTTATGTGTTTGCTTTCATGAACCCCATCCCCTCACTAAGCATAGTAAAGCTCACATCACATGCGTGTCCTGATGCAAATACACACCCATGGAGCGATCCATACCCATTGGTTTTGAACATGAGGGTTTCTTTAATATATATATGGGGGAAAAGGCTAGGTATGCTAGCGGTATACACCCAAATCTGTGTCCATCTCTCTCCTCCTCCCCTTGGAAAAGTCCTCATGCCACTCCCATCCCAGTCCTCCCATTGGTTGAGCTGCTAGCTTTAGGAGAGCCGGCAGCATACCTAACCTCCTCCCTATATATATATATATATATATATATATTATATGTGTGTGTGTGTTAATGGTAACATGTGTCGATATAAAGGAGTAAATATCAGGAGCACAACATTAGCACCATCAGTTTGTGAATGTATTAAATAATTAGAGGTTTTTACAATACAAGGAGTTTCTTTGGGCAATTTCCTTCTATCCATAGGTTGTTTAGGCTTAGAAAATTTCTTTCACTAATTTATTCATTCTTTTGGATCAGAACCATAAAACTAATCTATTGAATAAATATAAGAACTGAGAGTATACTAATACATGCATGCCATTACAAAATGTGAAAAAAGAGCATCTAGAAGAGCCCAGAGAAAATGTAATCATCACTGAACACTTCTCAAAGCTGGCCTTCAAACTCTGTTAAAATTACAACCTTCCATCAGTAGGACAGCAAGAATGAGGTTGATCCCATATTTGAAGAAACTCCACAGATTGGAGCATCATAGCAAAAAATTGATTTCTCGAGGAAATCTGGTGATCAAAGTAGATGACATGACCTACCTCGAGGATGAGGTTGATATCGCAAGGCCCAGAGGCTTTTCTCAAGACCTAGGCCCTTGATGAATTAACGGAGACTCTCATGGAGGGCCACCAAATCCCTGCTGATCATTGAATTTTCGTTCACAGAAAGCTAAGAAAAAAAGGGTGAAGAAGGTTCAACACCTGCACAGACCTTGGTTTCAAGTGTTTAACATGAGGTTGAAGATGACTCATGACCTCCTACACAGGCCAAGTTGACCAGACCATCTGTCCTGAGGAGGTTGAAGAGTTATAGATATTCTCTGTCCCCAAATAGTTTTGGAGGTTTTAAGCCCCAATATTTGGTGACTGGATCTAGCTTGCTCCTTGGAGACTGATGCAAGGGGTTTTAATCTTATACCCCTTGAAACAAGCATAAAAAAGAGTCTCCATATTCGACCAAGCTGAGATGGCTCAGTTCTCTCTCCTCCTCTGCCCCTCCCCCCCCTACCTCTTCTGATGCCCCCTTCCCCTCCGGCGGGTTCCACCATCGGCACCCCTCCCTTCCTCCCTCCTCCACCTCTACTATCCCCTCAACCATTACTGCTCCCAACCCTTCCCCCTCTTCCCTCCTCTCCCTCCCTCCATCCCTCCTACTATTCCCACTCCTTTCTCTGAGTACAGGTCCCCCCCCCCAAACCCTCATTCTCCTTCCAGTCCCTTCCTCCCCCCTAAATCTTGGGTTTCTGTTGCCTCCTCATCCACCCACGCTTCTCGTGTTGGCCTTCCCCTCTCCATTCCTCCCACTACCTACAGGGATTCTCTGCCTCGCTGGATGGCTTCTGTCCGATGGGCTCTCTTGACTCTGAGATAGC
Organism: Macadamia integrifolia; assembly: GCF_013358625.1. NCBI lineage: Eukaryota > Viridiplantae > Streptophyta > Magnoliopsida > Proteales > Proteaceae > Macadamia > Macadamia integrifolia. Next base: position 565,568 of record NW_024869937.1, read on the forward strand.
CAAATGCAAGAATTGCATTATCGGTCATTTTTTGGGTAGTCTCCCCCTCCCCCCCTTTACCCTATTGTGAGGGCTTCACTCACTCAGCAATGGAAGGTCTCTGGGCTTGCTTTCTATTTCTCTTTGACAATGGAACTTTCATCTTCAACTTTTCGAATGAAGAAACGAATTTTTCCCTTGAAGGTGGCCCCTGGTTGGTTGGTTAGAAAGCAATAATGGGATAAGCACCTTTCCCTCTGCAAAGTGGACTTCAAATTTACACTGGTTTGGGTCACTCTCCCAAATTTGCCGCTCCACTACCGGTGTACTCAAGGGCTCAGCATAATATCAGTGATTGGCAAACCTCTTTATTCTGATCATAGAGCAAGGCTCCAAGACCAACTACCCTTAACCAGAATTTGCATTGAAATTAAAGCTGATGTTGATCCTCCAAACACTGTCACCATCCATGATGAAGGTTTCTCCTTCTCCCAAGTGATACACTACGACTGGCTGCCCTCTTCGCACCTTTTGCAAGATTTTTGGGCATAATTTTGCTATATGTGCCCCCAAGACTGCCCCAACTGAAGAAATCACTGCTCATAGTCTCATACCGAAGCTCTTGGCCCCTCGGGCCATGTCTCATCCCTTGAGACCTCTGCTCGTGGAAGAAAACACCGTCAAAAGCCTCGCCGGGACAGAAGCCGCATGGTGTTGCCTCATCACTCCGAGAACCCTAACTCCCATGCTTCCAGTCCCAAATCTGTTGGTCTGTTGGTCCGTTGGGCTCTCCCCTTCTACCCGCTGGTTTTAATCGTTTTGAACTCCTGTCAAACCCCTCCTGCTCTGATGATGATAGCCGGTCCCCTCGCACCTGCCATTCGACTGAAATAGCCTCTTCTCCTGCCATCTCTGATGTTGATGCTTGTTCCTTTCCAGCTTCCTCTCCTGTCACCCTCACTGCTCCCTTGCCGCCTCTCTCTGATGCAGCCCTTTGTACGAGCCTCCCTCCTCTCATAATTCTTAACTCCTCTCACTTTTCTTTTAATCATTCTGACTCTTTTACCCCCACTGACTGTCTTCCCCCTCCTCTCCCCCTTACCTCTTCTGGCCCTCTCTCTTTGTGGCCTGGTCCATCTATTGACCAGACCCTTCCCAGCCTCCTTTTACTGAACCATTCTTCCGACCCCCTCCTACCTCCTGACCTGCCCGACAACCCAGCTACATACAATTTTACTTATCCTTCCTCCTCTATCCACCCGTCCATCATAACATCCATCTCAACCCACCCCAACCTTTCTTTTAACCCAACAATCCTCCTCAATGCCATGACCCGCCACCTTCCTCACCCGACAGCCCCTGCTCCTCCTCCCTTAGCCATCCTTTTGACCCTCAGCCTGCTATTTCCACTTCTCATACCTTGGAAGGCATCAATTTCAACCCTTTGGCCCCTGTTGTCTCCTCGCCTCCCGTTGACGGAGATGCCCCTGCTACTTTCGAAGAAGCCCGCTCATCCTTGGATCTTGCCCCTGGCCTTCCACCAAAGTCTGTCGCTGGCCTCCTGCCAGGGCATGTAGCTCCTCTCATACCTGGCCATCTGCCAGGCCCTACTGTTGCTCCGACTATTGCCAAAGATCCCTCCCTTAGCCTTCCCCCGGGGCCATCTGCTGCCCATATCCCTGCCTCCAGCCAAGGAACTCAGAAGCTCACCTCCCTGGGCTTACAACAGGTTCTAGTGCTAGCCATCCTCCCTTAAAGATCAAGTCTTCTCAGGCTCCTCCTAAGACCACTGCGACTGCTCTTCAAAGGTCCGGGCAGGCCCCTCCTACCCCAGCTGCTTCCTCCACTCGCAGACCTGCAAGAAAAGGTGCTGGCCATACCACTACCTCATCAGTCACTATCAATAGCTCCTTTAGCTACCCCCGACTGCTTTCATGCATCTGAAGCGGCCACGCCAACCTGAAGATTCCCATTTCGATTAGATCCTCGGCTATCTCCAATAGAACTATGCCCTGGTTGTGGCCCCCTCTCCCTTGGCCTCCCCCTTTAACGAGTACCACCGAAGACATAAAAATCCTTCTGTCTAGGACTCCCACCATCTTCACTCCTCGGAGCATTCTTTGCCCAACCCCCTATTCCAAATGATTCCTTGGACCATCTGGAATGTGTGGCCTCAACTGCCCCGCCAAGCATGCCTCCATCCGCTCCTCTCTCTATTCCACTCTTGCGTCCCTCTGTTGTCTTTTTAAAACCATGTCATTAAAATGCTACCCGTATCGCTTCCTCTATTGCTCCCTCCTGGTCTTTCCTCTCTAACTATGCTCATTGCCCTAACGAGCATGGGTTCTCTGGAGTCCCCTTCTCCTCAACATCTCTGTCATCTCCTCTTCTCAAGCCATCCATCTCTCCATCTCCTCCCCTTCTGGCCCCTCTCCTTTCTTTTTCAAATTCTATGCTATCAACAGTGCACAAGACAGGCTTTCCCGCTGGTCTGCTCTTCGTTCCATTGCCCCTTCCACTGCCCCCCTTGGGGCCTGCGATCGATTTTAATGTTGTTAGAGTTAGTCATTAGAAGGTTGGGGGAGTCCCCATCGATCTCCCTTCGATTGAGTCCTTTAATGACTACATCGATAACATTGCCATGAATGACTTAAGATGGTCTAGTGCAAAGTTCACCAGGCAAAACTATAGGAGTGGTTCGGCTAGGGTTGCTTGCAAGCTTTACAAGGTTCTCGTCAATAAGGCTTGGCTTGACTCCTTTTCCCTCCTCCCATACCTGTTTTGACCTCCCTGGCATCTCTGATCATTCCCTATCTCCCTTCTTGTCCACCCTCACACCTCCTTTGGCCCCAAGCCCTTCAAATTCTTTAACATGTGGACCCTCTACAATGATTTCCTCCATGTTGTCCATGAAGCTTGGGCAATCCTTGCCCAAGCTTTCTCCACTCCCCTTGTCGCCTTTACGAGGAAGCTCAAGAATGTCAAATCTGCTCTTAAGATATGGAACTCTAATTCCTTTGGAAATATCTCTTCCAAAGTCTCTTCTTGCAAAGACAAGGAAAAGATGCTATCCAATCTCTCCTTCAGCTGGACCTCCTCAATGTAACCCTGGCAGAAGAGGAAAAAGTCATTTCAGTTGAGCTTTCCTCCCTCCTCGCTCAGGAAGAAAGCTCCCTCAGGAAAAAAATGCCATAATAAATGGCCAAAGCTTGGAGACTCCAACTCCTCTTACTTTCACCTATCTCTCAAAGCCAAGACTAATGCTAATTGCATCACCAAACTCATTTCCATAAAAGGCTCCCCCATAGTTTTTAAGGCGGTAAGGCAACGGAGGCGTTTGAGGGTCTTTCGGAGCACCTTAGCGATAAGGCTGGCATAAAGCATCACCTTATTGGCTAAAGTGTTCCTGTGTAATTTTTTTATAAAACCAATCTATTTGACTCAAATCATAGTTGAATCCTATTACTCATATGCTAAATAAATATTAAAGGGTCATACTTCATACCAATGTAAGATATTCATCAAGAATACAAAGTGAATAAACTAAGTTCACCTTCATCAATCATCAATCATCAATCATCAATCATCAATATTCAATCATCAATCATCATAACATATTACATATAATGAGAAATTGAGAAGACGGAATAGGAAAAAGACAAAAAAAAAAAAAAAGATAAGAAAAATCAGAAAATAGAAAAATAAACAATAACATACCTAGAAAGAGTCAAAGAAACTTTCGCCGGAGGTCGCCAGAGGTGGCCTAAGGCTGCCGGAGGAGAATAATAGTCGCCGGGGCAAAATAATAGTCGCCGGAGAAGTTAAGAATCGAAGGAGGAGGGACGAGGGAATGAGGCCGTCGGCTTTAGGGTTTTGCGATTTGGAGTGGAGACAAAGAGATGCGATTTGGGGTTGTCTTTTAAGTTATAAAGTTTTTTATCCAATGCATCACATGTGCATCAAAACTTATACATCTGCCAATGAGAAAATTTAATTTGGAATCTTCATCAAGCAATTTTAAAACTCTGTTTTAAAAAAATACCCCCATAAGGCGACCGTCTTTGTCATAAGTCGTCATAAGGCGTCGATGCCTTATAGCGCCTTATGCTATAAGGCGACCGCCATAGCCACTACACGTAAGGCAGAGCACTGCCTTATCATCTCTAGACCGCATCAGCGCCAAGTCGCCTTACCAACGCCTTAAAAACTATGGGCTCCCCCCTTCACCACCCCGAATATATCAAAAATGTGGCTGCCCCATTCTTTGACGATGTTTGCACCCTGTGTCCCCCACTCCCCCATCCCCCCACCTTCTGAACAAATTCATTCCCCCACACCTCCTCCCCTCCCTCCGGCCATTCCCTCGGATGATGAAATCTTAGCTACTGTCCTCTCCCACAAATCCGACAAAGCCCCTGGGCTGGATAGGTTCAGTATGGGTTTTTTCTCCTCTTGCCGACGCATCATCAGTGATGACCTCATCCTTGCCATCAGAAGCTTCGTCCTTAACTTTTGCCAGATCAAATGGATTAATTATACCTTCCTCTGTCTTATCCCTAAGAAAGACGAGACTGATTCCCTGCCTAACTTCAAGCTCATCTCTCTTTGCAACCTTTTGTATAGATTCATCGCTAAAATTCTGGCCAACAGAATTTAGAGGGTTATCGACTCCCTTGTTATTGGTATTCATTACAGGCAGAAGCATCACTGATAATATCATTCTTTTCCATGAGATTGTCAGAGATTTTGACAGAAAATCCCACTCCCATGCTACCCTATTTCCCTGCTCAAGATTGACATCCACAAAGCTTTTAACTCTATCTGCTGGGACTACATCTCCAGAGTCTTGATTCAGATGTCCTTCTCGCCCACTTTTGTCCATTAGATCCTTTCTTGCATTTCTTCCCCCTCCTTATCCATCCTCATCAATGGTAGCCCCGCCGGTTACTTTCCCTCCTCGGTTGGTATCAGGCAAGGTTGTCCCCTCTCCCTTATTCTCTATTGCCTTTAAGGTGCTTTCTTGCTCCATCCAATCCTCCACTGACCTTCACCTCGTCTCCCCCATTCCTAAATGCAAACCCCTCCTCCTCACCCACCTAGCCTTTACTGATGACCTCATGATCATCTCTAATGTGGACCCCTCTTCTATCTCTTCCTTTATGTCCTCTCTCCACCTCTTTGAATATCCATCTTCGGCCATTGCATCAACCTCTTTAATCATCTCTTTCTCTCTGGAGTCTCATATCCCATCCAATCCCTTCTTCTCTAAATCACAGGGTTCTCCCTAAGCTTCTTCCCTGTCAAATATCTTGGCCTCCCCCCCATCACTACTTAGCTCTCTACCCACCATTGCTCTCCTATCCTAGACCTTTTTATAAAGAGGCTTCAACTCTGGAAGGCCAAACTCCTCTCTTACGCGGGGCACCTTGTCCTTATTCGATCTTTTCTCCAATCCATACACCGTTATTGGACTGGTATCTTTGTGCTCCCTGCTTCTTCCATTAAAATTATTAAGAGTCTCCTTTGCTCTTTCCTTTGGAAAGGTTCGAACTCCTCTAAATTTCTCCACCCTTTGAGATGGAATCAAGTTTGTCTTCCCAAATCTGAACGTAGGCTTGGCCTTAGGAGAATCAAGGAGGTCAACTATGTTGGCATTCTCAAGCTCATCCGAAAGATTGCCTCCAAGAGCAATAGTATCTGGGTCTCTTGGGTCTACTCCTCCCTCCTCAAAAAACGACTCTCTGGTCCGTCTCTCCCTCCTCTGATGCCTCTTGGATCTGGAGTAAAATCCTCTCCTCCAGACCTAAATCCCTAGGAGCCATTACTTACTCCATTGGTAATAGTTCCAAGACCTCTCTCTGGTTGGACCCATGGCACCCTTCGAGTATCCTCTTCCCTGGTAACACCAAAGATTATCTATTCCTCAGGTTTAAGTCAAATTGCCAAAGTCTCCTCTATTTTATCTCTTAGTATTTGGACCCCTCCCCCTCCTCTCCTCTTGCTAACCGTTGGGCCTCCCTTCCCTCCATTCCGCTGGCCACAGATGTAGGGACGACTTAGTCATCTGGACCTCGTCCAACTTGGGACGGTTCTCTTCAGCCTCTACCTGGGATCTCATTTGATGCAAAGGTCCCCTCATCCCTTGGAGAAACATAATCTGGTTTAAAGGCCACATCCCCCCACAGTTTCACAGCCTAGTGAGCTCTATCCAACTGCCTCCCTACACAGTCATTCCTCATCCACCAGCACATCTAGGTCTACCATTACTGCTGCCTTTATTGAAATGGCATCGAAGATGTTGATCATCTTTTCTCCCCCTCTCTTCCACCATTTAGAAAAGAGTCCTTAGTAATTGCTAGCCATGTCGCAGACCAATCCTTTCGTTGAGTAGAGAATGGATCCGGGTGGACATGACTTTCTGTGGATTGTCCATTTGTGCTACATCTAGGAAGTTCGCCATTTGCTAGATCAGTCATATCTCGATGGAGCAAAATCTTCATAGATGGACTTCCAACTCTCTCTCTTGATAAGATTTGGAAAGACATCTACTTTGATATTAGCTCCAAACTTGGCTGTCTTACCCATCGTTCAGTCACCGACACCTCAAGGAACTGGCTCACTGTTGTGTCCTAGGGTCTCCCAGTATCTATTATCTCCCCCCAACTGATGAATCATTTTTGTGTGCCTCTGGGCCCCAGCCTTGTGTCTAGATGTTTGTGATCCACCCTGTTCCCCTTGTATATTCTTTTCCTCCTTGGTAATGAATTTATTTATTCATCCAAAAAAAAATAGAGTGCATATTCTTCTTTTAAGGTCAACTAATCAATGGCTATTCAGAGGAGCTCAACAAAATGAGAGGATTCTAAGGGCCATTAGTGATGTTTTAAGGAATTGTACAAGTGTAAATTGTTCACAAGTTGGGGATACTTTGGTCATTCTCTAAAGTTCGGGAATATTTTTGTAGATGGAGTAAAATTCACAAGAGGGCACTTGGTATAGATTTAGCAAGTTTCTGTGTTACCTATTTTTTCTTTTTCTTTTTCTTTTTTTTTTTAAAGGTTTTAACCTATATTTACATGGAGTTCAACACAAGGAATCACTGAACTGAGATGGCTTGAGTTTTCTGAGAACTTCTCTTTGTATTTTTTTTTTTTTTTCCCTTTTTGGATGAATAAATAATTCATTACCAAGAGGAAGAATATAAAGGGGAAAAAAAAGGGGGGGGGTCTCATGAGATCACAAAAACCAAACTTCTCTCTGTATTAAATGATATTTCTCCTTCTAATTCTGTTGTTGTCAGTATTACATGAGTTCCATTTTTTAATGACTTCCCATGAGTGTTCCAATCACCACTGTACATCTTTATCGCTTCTAAAATCTATTGGACAACATTCAACTTGTAGGTCCGTCGGACAACCAGAATATATTGTTTTCCAGATCTGAAATTTATTTTTTTTTTTTAGATGACCTTTTTTGCCTTTTTTGCTCTCCCCGCAGGAAAAATTCTAAAATTGGCTAGTTTTCAAAAAATGAAATTATGTCAGTCTGATATGACTACATTTTAGACCCACCTGGACTTATCATTTGGACTCAACTAGCTGGTTAAACACTTCATATGAGTAATATCATAAGCTAAAATTTCAGATCAAGCAGACTTAATTCGAAGCACTTTTAGCTTTTGGCAGGTTATGGGACTTCGGAATCCAAATGACTTTGATGTTTGAAGGATCAAATCTCATTAGTTAGGGCATCTCATCACTAATTTTTTTCACCTTAAAAGTCTAGCTAATCTCTGGAAATTTGACTCAAGCCCATTCAATTCTAGATTTTCTAATTTTTTTGAACTATGGACTTTGTAATTTATGAATGTTAATCACTAGGGTAAGGGTTTGTTGACCTAATCCCATATCATGTCCCAACTTAGGAGATGTGGATGGTATTTAATTTTAGATTCCAAAATAACTAACGGAGTGAATCCCAATCTTCAATTAATTGAGTTGAATATGTTGGGCCTGCGATTCACCCGAAACTACTTGGGATCTTGGGTGGACAACATTGCACCTTGGGCCTTATATAGGTAATGGCTAATTCTTTTCAGCAGAAAAAAAAAAAAAAAAAAAAAAAGGTAATGGCTAATTCTGCATTGGACAGATCTTCCCTGTCTATGATTTTTGCTAACAATATTGTTTTGGTGGACGAAACAGAAATAGGGATAAATGTAAAGTTGGAATTATAGTGATTAACCTTGAAATCAAAAGACTTTAAGATGAGGAGCGCAAAAACAGAGTATATGGTGTGTAACTTCCACAATCTGGAAGTGTGTCCTTGCCAAATGCTGGCCTGCTAGGAGAAGACCCCTTCCCCTTATAAGAGAATGGATATGGGTTGACATGACCTTTGGAAGCAGCTTTAACTGCGATATTGCTTAGAAGCTCGCCGCTGGGGCTTCCATTAACCACATTTGGAGGGAACGCAATATGCGTAGATAGACTTCCAACTCCAAACCCTTTGACAAGATTTGGAACGCCATCTACTCTGATATGTCTCTGGGTGGTTTCCTTTGTCTATTTTGACTTCATCCTCCCCTCCCCAGCCCCCCAACCCCTTTTTTTCCCTTGTTATTTAATTTCAAATTGACCCAAATAAAAAACCTTTAGTAACAATAAGACTGAAAGTAATGTATAAATTGACCATAGGGAGATACCGCAAAGTGAAAATTTTATGTGCCTAGGTTCAATCAAAAATAAAAGATAAATAAAAGATGATGTTACACAAAGAATTAAAATAGGGTGGATGAAGTAGAGGGATGTGTACCAATTGTTGTGTGATTGATGTAATTCTTTAAAACTAAGAAGAAAAGTTTATCAGACAGTTATATGATACAGTAATTACATATGGAACTGAATGTTGTGGAGAAACAACATATAAACAAACTTGGTGTAGTTGAATCAAGATGTTGAGATGGATGAATAGTAACACTAGAAAAAATAAGGACTAAGCAAATTAATGGTAATTTAGGGGTAGCTCCGATACATGATAAGTTGCAAAAAAGTCATTTGAGGTGGAATGGGCATGCGTAATGGAGGCCTTTGAATGCTCCAGTACGGAGGGATTTGAATCAGATTGAAGGAGCTAAATGAGACATGTGTAGGACTAAAATGACTCTAAGAGAAGTGGTGAAAAAAGACATCCACAACTTAGGACTAGTAACAAGTATGGCATTGAATAAAGGTGATTGGAGAAAAAGGATCCATGTAGCTGACCCATTCAGTTGGGACAAGGCTGAGTTGAGTTGAATTGAGTACATATCCTCCATATGTCCAATTTATGGATCCATTGGACTTCAATCCTAGGTTCACATCAATCAACCAATTCATCACCCAAAAATGGACCTTAAAAAGTGTATCTCAAGTTAGCCATTACCTGGCTGAGGACAGCAACATTCCCAAAGTCTACATATGCAATACGGCCATCACGCATAGCAAAGATATTTCCAGGATGTGGATCTCCATGAAACAATCCGAATTCTAGTAATTGTCGCAAGGCGGCACTCACTCCAACAGTCAAAAATCCATTTACATCAATGCCTGCCTCTTTAATAGCCTGCGGTGAATGCCATTTGATTTAAGGAAATAAAATAGAACCAAGGAATTAACCTCAGAGAGAAGGAAACAAAATTTCAATATATAAAGATTCATACTCCATGAGATTGAATTCAAGGAGATGAAGTATACCATAAACAGATGCATGTCACCATCTATTTTGACATACTAACCTGTGGATTAGTACACCGGATACCATCAATCCATTCCATTACTAAAACATGTGGACCTGAAAGCTTTTTATAAACCCAAGGAATCTTGACAGTAGGATCATTCTTGAAGTTCTCCAGAAAATCCTCAATATTTCTAGCCTCCTAATAGAGCAACATCAAAGAGTAAATAAAAATTGTAAAGGAAAAAACCGAAACTACAAAAAAATCTACCATAGTACCCACTTTACTTGAAATTGACATTCACTTATTAAGTTCATGCACATAAACAACTAAACAAGGCTACAGAGCCAAGAGGGTCCTTATGATTATATACACACCCAATTACATCTTAGCTTTAAATAACTCACAAGTACAATATACTTTGCACGGTAACTAAAAACATTGTCCAAGTATCCAGAAAGTTACCAAGGTATAATCAAGTTCCTCTAGAAGCTTCTCACCAAATTCATCAACCATGAGCTCTGCATTGCATCCCAGTTTCTGTAGACTAATTCCGTTCAAGAAGGAAGCAAGCGTACGAAACAAGAAAAGATCACGGTAGATTATAGGTTCTATCCGAGGCCTTTGCACCTGCAAAGTAACAAAAAAAAAATGTGCATAAGCGTTCCATAAGACCATTCAAGACCAATTACTAAAAGTTAAAAAAATCAAATGATCATGTTTATAAATTAGATATAATTACATTTAATACAAGGCATAGTTTGTAACTTTGTACAAACCATTACATAAATAAATAGTATTTGAAATACAAGAATCAAAATTTCAACTCCATAAGAAATAACATGTCCTGAACAGACCTTCGAACTGTCCATGTGATAGTTTCCTTGGTTGAATTACAAAAGCTGTTCAAAAACAACCAGTTGATGCATTAGCAGCAGATTCCTTTCCATCGGCTTCTTCTTGGTTTTGTTGATTTGTTTTATTCCTTGATTAGTTCAAGGAGCAAGTCGCAACTATATTGAACCATTCATCAATATATAGTGTGACAGAATCAGAGAAGCACTAGCAAGTTCCTTATGTTGATCAAGAGAAGAGAAGAGAGAATAGGGGAGAAAACAGAAGCTGGTCAATTAGCGAGTTTTTTTTTTTTTATGAATAAATAATTCATTACCAAGAGAAGAAGAATATACAAGGGGAAAAAGGGGGGAGGGAGGCTTAAGCCAACAAGGAGAAGCAACCCAAGGGGAGCAAAATAAAAACTTATACAAAACCATCACAGACCAAAAGAGGGGGGGCGGGCGGAGGCGGACGGGTAAGCTACAAGCAGTTTGGGGGGTTGGGAGATGGCAACCTGAAGGTTCCAAGATGAAATGATATGCGAGTTTCTGGGGGAGATAGGGACAGGACGATTATGCCGAGGAAGGAGGGCCTGGGCTTTGGAAGCAACATAAAGGAGAAAGATTTCCAAATCTTATTTGGGGATCTAGATTTGGCAGTCCAACTCTAAATATTGCGCTCCATCCAGAGATGGTTTATAGGTTAGCAAAAGACCAATTTACCGACAGTGTCACAAATGGTAAAACCAGAGAAGGACATGGCTACCCAAATACATTCTCTGTTAAAAAGGAGGATTGATCTTCTAGAAGGCCAGCATTTGGAAATGACAGATTTCCAGACATGGCAGGAAAAGGGGCAAGAGAAAAAGAGATGGGGGATATCCTCAGTGCTCGAGGGGCATAAGAAGCAAAAAGGATTGGCAGGTATATGGCGGTGAATGAGGAAGGATTGGGTGGGAAGACAGCTGGACAGGCAACGCCAGAGAGTGAAGCTCTGGCGAGGAATATGACCTTTAAACTAGACCAGCTTAAAGACATATTCATAATCATAATAATGTAGTTGATTACAACAATCCCCTCAACATATGAGTAATCACACGTTGCCCCCGACCATAGTTTTTAAGTCGGTAAGCGATGAAGGCGTTTGAGGGTCTTTCGGAGTGCCTTAGCGATAAGGCGAGCATAAAGCGTCACCTTATTGACTAAAGCATTCCTGTGTAATTTTTTTTATAAACCAATCTATTTGGCTCAAATCCTAGTTGAATCCTATTACTCATATGTTAAATAAATATTAAAGGTTCAAATTCATACCAATGTAAAATATTCATCAAGAAAACAAATCAATAAAGTGAATAAACTAAGTTCATCTTCATCAATCATCAATATTCAATCATCAATCATCACAACATATTAACATATAATATAAATACATAATTATGAAACAAAATTATAAATATAAAGAAAAGAAATATAAAATACAAATATTTATTATACTTACCTCTGTGATGCCAAAATGAGTGTCTAAGCCCTAAGGTCATCTACTATATTTCTACTCCTGTCAAAGAAGAATGAAGCTGACCGCTGCCGGAGCAAAATAGTCACCTGGATCAGTGGTTCTTCCTTGTTCCTTGATTCCTTCTCAAAGCCCTCTCTTAAAACCCTTGACAAAATCCAAACCCTGTTTGTGTATCGTGTTTTTGTTTTGTTTGTTTTGGTTATTTTTAGTGGAGTAAAGCTGATCCCACACATCTCAAGTGTTAACAAAACCATACACCTACAAATAAAAAATCTATATTTGGAATCTTCATCAAGTAATTTTAAAATGTATTTAAAAAAAAAAAAAAAAAACCCATAAGGTGTCACTTCACATAAGGCGGAGCATTGCCTTACCATCTCTAGACCGCATCAGCGCCAAGGCGCTAGTAAGGCGACGCCTTAGCAGCACCTTAAAAACTATGCCCCCGACACATAAGAACCATCATGAAAAACACTCGTTGCGGTATAACTTTAACACTCCCCCTCGTTGGATTGTATATCTCTCATGCCCAGCTTGGAACAACCTCGAAGAAACACATTTCAAAATAAAGCTTTGGTAAACAAGTCACCAAACTGATCACTAGAACTGACAAATGGAATGGAAATCAACTTCTGCATCACAACATTTCTCACATAATTACATTCAACTTCAATAAGCTCTAGTTCATTCATAAAAGACGAGATTATTAGCAATATAGATAACTGCCTGATTAGCACAATACATGTCAATAGGCTTGTTCAATGGAAATCCAAGCTCCTGAATAAGTGACTTGACCATATAAATTCAGCTGCAATATGAAACATGGCTTTATACTTAGCTTCAACATCAAACCTAGGCATTGTAGCTTGTTTCTTATTGTTCAAAATAATAAGATTACCGCCAACAAACGTACAGTAATTATTGGTCGACTTGCTATCACCTTCAGCTCCTACCCAATCAGCATTAGAGTAACCGACAAGATCAAAATGGTTATGAAGTTTACAAATGAAACCCTTTCCTGGAGCACCCTTAAGATATCTCAAAATACATGTTGCCTCCTAGTGAGCCTTCTTAGGTTTCTCTATGAACTAGCTTATAACATTAGAAAACAATATATCAAGCCAATTCACAGTAAGATAAATGAGCTTACCAATCAATATCTATATTTACGTTTGCCTGCAATCTCCTTAGCCAACCAAACACAAAGTGATCAGAGTAGCACTGTGTGAAGCTATAATTAACATCAACTTTGCAAAATTTATCAAACCATTCCCTTAGTGTTGCTTCAAACCATTATTGTTTTGCAAAAAGCTTACATACTTTTTATACATTCTCCACTCGAACAATATACCCAAGAGGTAGGCCTCCTTCGTCACTCCACTAGTGGCTCGGTGATGTAGATCCACACTTCGGGAGGATCTATCAGAGGAAGAAAGGCCCAGCCAAGAAGGGCCTATCGATCCACACTTAAGTCCACTTCAAGTGGCTGATTCAGTTGTTAGAATAAGGGCCCATTTGGCCCATCGATTCTAGCTATAGGAATTTAATTAATTGTTTAATAAGTGAGGCCCATTGGGCCCACCGATTGTAATGTCCTATATGGACTATTAGTTAATTATTTTACTCCATGTTAGAGTTATAATCCTAGTCCTATTATGAGTCCAAATCCTACTAGGTGTGTCTAGTCCTATTTGGAAACCAGCTCCTAATTATGTTATGATTGTTATTCTTCCCTCTTTAAATAGAGGAGCTTATGTACTCATAATTTCAAATTTGAATAAAAGAAAGTTGCAGTCAATTGCTTAGAACAACTGGGATAGTTGCGGATGAGAAGCCCGGGCCGAGATAGCCACTCCTCCCCCACTTTCCCTTTTATATTTCTTCTAATTTACTGAAGTCGATTGTCTATTTCTGTTCACTGTTGCTGCTACTATTAATACCATAGAAATCAGACCAGTTCATTGAAGATCGACCAGCAAGAACACTCCTCTCTTGAAGTCCATTGATCTCCTCTTCTGCCTACAGCTGAAGTCTGATCTGCAAGACCTTTTGAGGGTCTGTTCTACATCCCAAGGGGACCACTCGATCCACTTTAGAAGACTGTTCAGAGCTGCCAACTACTGTCACTGCAAAACTCTGGCAATTCTCTCCTAGGTCTTATTTTCAAGAAAGTGAATATCTCAGCATCCGACCGTCGGAAGTCCTTCAACCTTTTAGGTTTTTGTACCCTTCCTAAGGACTGCCTACGCCCAGGAGTGGAGCTCAGAGGCAGCTCATTCTGAGCTCCACAGCTGCAGCCGCCCCTCTCTCTCCCTGGGTCTATCGCAGGTGAGTTTCTCTCTCCTGGCCGATTGAAGTTTCTCTTGGGTTTTCTTTGTTGGGTGCCTTTAGGCTTTTGTGGGTTATTCTTGGGTTTTGTTTCTTTTCTTCTTAAGCATCTTTAAGGGTAATTTGTTACTATTGGGTTACTAGTTGTGTTGTTTGTGGTTATCAATTGTTGGGGTCAGTTACCTGTAAGGCTGTAACTTACTCCTACATAAGTGATATCAAAGCCATGGCTGAAGAAAGCTCCAAACAAATCACCCTGGAAGATGTGTGGAAATCCTTCAGACCTCGACTGAAATGGATGGTAATGACTAACAACTGGCAGAACTAAGAGAGTCTACTGCTGCTCACTCCAATACTCAGGCTATTGCTGCCCAAGTTAATGCTCAGCCTACTATCAACAACACTGCCTATGTACCTAGATGGGTCACTTTACAAGCTCAAAGGAATCTATCAGTTCTAGGTGAAGAATATGATAAATATGGTCACCAATTTCGCCAGGATGATACAAATAAGGTGAAGTTGGAATTGAAAGAGTACAATGAAAAACATGATCCCCTCTACTTCCATGATTGGTTGAACTCATTTGATGATTATTTTCGTTGGTATAGTATGCCTAAAGAAAGGACAGTCCTATTAGTTATCACTAAGCTAACAGGTGGAGTTAAGGACTGGTGGAGAGCTGAAGAAGATAAACTTATGCGTAGGCATCAAGAACCTCGCAGTTGGGAAGACTTGAGCTGATCCTCAGTGATAGGTACCTACAACTGACATACAGACATCGACTCTATGACATGTTGAATACCCTCAGGCAAGATACTATGACTATAGAAGAATATGTTAAAAGATTTAATGAATTGCTTTCACGTACAGGTGCCTATCATGAAGATGAAGAACTACTTATATCCCATTTCAAATTAGGATTAAGGCATGACATTCGTAAGAAACTTGGTGTGATAGAACTACATTCCATGAATACTTGTATAAAAAAATCACTAGAGGAAGAGGATCTGATCAAATCATCCTCTAAGAGGTACAACCAACCCACTGACAGCAAAAGACCATTTTGCCAATCGGAAGAGAATATACAAGAGAAAAAAGGGGGGGGCTAACAGGAACAAACCCGAAAGGACTAAGAGGTTAGGCCCCAAACAACCTAACCAAGGGAAACATCAATTGGGGGGGATGGTATCCGTAGGGAGGCCCCAGGAGACAACAATGAGCCTGTTCCTTGGGGTGTCACGAACTGGTCTGCAACGCAAAGATCTGAGTCTAGACGTAACATCAAAATATATGGCTTTCCAAATCCCTTCGAAGGAACGGGAGTTGGGGGTCCATCTATGAAGATTACGTTCCATCCAGAGGTGGTTGATGGTGGCACAAAAGGCAAGCTTTCCAATGATGACACAAATGGTGGAGTGTAGCCACTAAAGGTCATGTCAATCCAAATCCATTCCCTAGGGAGGAGGAGGATCGGCCAGGGGGAAGGCCAGCAGGAGCAGAGGACTTTTTTCCAAAGGGAGGAGGAAAAAGGATAGGAGAAGAAAAGATGATCCACATCTTCCGTGCCATTCCAACACAAACAATAGGAGGTAGGGACCTGGATGTGTCGGTAATTGAGGAAAGCCTACGTGGAGAGGCAGTAGGAGAGAGCCTGCCAAGCGGTGAAACTATAGCGAGGGATGTGCCCTTTAAATCAGGTGATTCCTCCAAGGGATAAGAGGGTCTTTTGAGCGAATGAAGTTTCAAGCAGAGGCGGATGAGAATAAGCCTGAGGGGGAGGGCTTCCAAGTTATTGAATCTTGGAACCCTCTGTGACCAGGGGATGGGAGGGTGGACCAAAGGTCAGCCAAGGGCAGAGGGAGATGGGGGGGTTCCAACCATTGTGGGAAAGGATGGAGGCCACCATAGCAGAGCGACAAGAGCCCGAGGAAGCAATGATTCCAGGGGAGACCAAGGGGAGATGGATTCCAACCAGGTGCCAAAGGTCAAGCCAGATAAGAGTAGAGGAGCGGTTGCCAATGGTGTAGGAGATTGCAGAGAGGGCCAGGGGTCTGGACTCGAGGATACCACGCCAGCTCCAGGAAGCATCAAGGGAAGGAGAGACAATCCAAATGGATTCATTTTTTAGAGGGACAGAGTAAATCCAAGAGACCCAGATGATTCGCTGCTTAGAGGCTATCTTCCAAATGAGTTTGAGGATAGCAGCAAAGTTGACGTCCTTGATTTTGCGGAGACCCAAACCACCTTCGGCCTTTCGACGACAAACTTTGGACCAGCTCATAGGGTGGAGGAATCTGGTGGCATCGGATCCTTTCCACAGGAAGGCACAGAGGATTGAGTCAATGGCCTTACAAGTGGAAGTGGGGAGTAAAAAGATGCCCGACCATAAAGGTAGAGGGATTGGAGGACTGATTGGATGAGAACAAGGCGGCCAGCATAGGAGAGCAGCATGCCTTTCCATATGTGAAGCCTCTTCCTGATGGAGTCAATGATGGGGGAGAAGTGGTGAGAGGAGAGACGTGAGGAAATAAGGGGCAGGCCAAGGTATCTCACAGGAAGGGATCCCAAAGAGAAGCTAGAGATTGCAAGGAGATGGGCTTGGCGCACATCAGAACAACCGAGAGGAAGAGGTTGGATTTGAGAAGGTTGATTTTCAGGCCAGAGAGGGACTCAAAAAGGTGAAGGGAGGTCATAATGTTGGTAATAGAGGTGGGGTCAGCTTTAAAGAAGATCATGAGATCATCAGGAAAAGTCAGATGGGCTAGCGAAAGGGCTCTACATTTGGGGATGGGGGAGATTAGGTGTTGATCAGTGGAGGATTGGATCGAGCGGGAAAGGACTTCATGGGCCAAACAAAAGAGAAAAGGAGAAAGGGGACATCCTTATCGGATGCCCACAGAGGAGAAATAGCCCGCTAGACTACCATTAGTGAGGACAAAGAAGCAGAGGGTGGAGATACAGGAGAGAACCCAATGGACAAAGGACAGGGGGGAAGGACATTTGTAGAAGAACCTTGGAGATGAAATCCCAGCAGATAGAATCAAACGCCTTATGAAAGTCAATCTTCATGAGGCAGGAGAGTGGGATTTGCGATTGAAGCCTCTATCTCCTGGAAGAGGAGGATGTTGTCCGAGATACTTCGACCCACAATGAAGGCAGATTGATTTGGACTGACCAGGGAATCGATAACCTTTTGGATCCGATTGGCAAGAATCTTGGCAATGAATTTGTAGAGAAGGTTGCAGAGGGAAATGGGCCTAAAATCGATCATGCATTAGGCACCATCCTTTTTGGGAATAAGGCATAGAAAGGAATGGTTGATGCCCGAGATTTGGGAGGGATTGAGAAAGAAGCTGCGGATAGCAAAGATGAGATCATCACGGATGATATGCCAGCATGTGGAAAAGAATCCCATGGTGAACCCATCCGGACCAAGGGCTTTGTTGGCTTTATGATGAAGGATAGTGGATAGGATTTCGTCATCCGAGAGGATGGAAAGGAGGGATGGGATGAGGTGATCAAGAATGAATTTATTAAAGGAGTTGGGGGAGGGGGGATGAAAGGGTCAAGTGAGGGTTGAAGAGGTCATCGAAATACGAGACCGCTTCAACTTTGATAACCGAGGGGGAGAGAAGCTCTATGCCAGAGCGGGAGATGAGCTTGAGGATGGAGATGGAATTGGTGCGGGCTTTGAGGGAGCGGTGGAAATAAAGCTCAAGCCATTTGATCTTAGATTTTTCACGGAGGAAGGATTCTTCCTGGGCAAGGCGGAAGAAGAGATCAAGGGCAGCCAACTTTTCTTCCTTAGCCAAGGAAAGGTTGAGAGGATCAAGCTTAAGCCTGGACTGAATGAGGTCAAGATTTGCTTGGCAGGCAGAAATCTAATCAGATATATTGCCAAAAGTGGCAATGTTCCAGGATTTGAGAGCCAATTTGACATTTTTGAGCTTTTTTGCAAAAGCAATGAGCGGAGTGGCAGAGACAAGGATGGGAATGGCCCAGGTGTCTCTAAAGGGAAGAAATCCCTCATGGTGGGACCAGATGTCAAAGTACTTGAAGGGTTTGGGACCAAAGGAGATCTTGGACTGAATAAATGGGGAGATGGGAGTGATCAGAGATGCCCGAGAGGTCAAAACTAGCATGGGAAGCAAGGAAAGATGTGAGCCAAGGCTCGTTGACAAGGAGTCGGTCAAGTTTACAAGCCACCCTACAATTTAATTAATTGTTTAATAAGGCCCATTGGGCCCACCGATTGTAATGTCCTATATGGACTATTAGTTAATTAGTTTACTCCATGTTGGAGTTATAATCCTAGTCCTATTATGAGTCCAAGTCCTACTAGGTGTGTGTAGTCCTATTTGGAAACTAGCTCCCAATTATGTTATGATTGCTATTCTGCCCTCTATAAATAGAGGAGCTTATGTACTCATAATTTCAGATTTGAATAAAAAAAAATTGCAGTCAATTGCTTAGAACAGCCGGGAGCTGTGGGAAAGAAGCCCGGGCCGTGATAGCCACTCCTCCCCCACTTCCCCTTTTATATTTCTTCTTATTTACTGAAGTAGATTGTCTATTTTCGTTCACTGTTGCTGCTATTATTAATACCATAGAAATCAGACCTGTTCATTGAAGATTGGCCAGCAAGAACACTCCTCTCTTGAAGTCCATCAATCTCCTCTGCTGCCTACACCTGAAGTCTGATCTGCAAGACCTTTTGAGGGCCTGTTTTACATCCCAAGGGGACCACTCGATCCACTTTAGAAGACTGTTCAGAGCTGCCAACTACTGTCACTGCAGAATTCTGGCAATTCTCTCTCCTAGGTCTGATTTTCAAGAAAGTGAATATCTCAGCAACCGACCATCGGAAGTCCTTCAAATTTTTAGGTTTTTGTACCCTTCCCAGGGACTACCTATGCCCAAGAGTCAGCTGCAGCCACCCCTCTCTCTGGATCTATTGCAGGTGTGTTTCTCTCTCCTGGTCGATTGAAGTTTCTCTTAGGTTTTCTTCGTTGGGTTGTTTTAGTCTTGTGTGGGTTATTCCTAGGTTTTGTTTATTCGTTTCTTAAGCATCTTTAAGTGTAATTAATTATTATTAGGTTATTAGTTGTATTGTTTGGGGTTATAATTGTTGGGGTCAGTTACTTGTAACTTACTCCTACATTACTTGGCTTGGTCTCGCTCCCTTCGCCTGCCTATCGTATCGGCTTCATCCTAGAAGCAATTGCTTTCGCCTCTGACGGCATGAGCGGTAGCTCATGACTGGTATACGGAGCAATCAAACTACTGCACCCCTAACAGAGTCAAGGCAACGGTGATCATAAAGACCTCTTCAAGTAAATCTGTCAAAGTTTATATAGTACAGGTATTTTAGGAACTGACTTATTATGTTGTTGTCTTATGTTGTATTTTCTCTTTTTCACCTTTTAGCTCCCTACGGAGGCATATGTAATTCCCTACATCATACTAGTGAATATAGGTGTGGTAATAGTTTTTAAGGAGCTGCTAAGGCGTCGCCTTACTAGCGCCTTGGCGCTGATGCGGTCTAGAGAAGGTAAGGCAGTACTCTGCCTTATATGAAGTGGCACCTGATGGGTTTTTTTTTTTTTTTTTAAACACATTTTAAAATTACTTGATGAAGATTCCAATATACATTTTTTATTGGTAGGCGTATGGTTTTGTTAACACTTGAGATGTGTGGGATTAGCTTTACTCCACCAAAAATAACCAAAACAAACAAAACAAAACACGATTCACAAACAAGGTTTGGATTTTGTCAAGGGTTTTAAGAAATGGCTTTGAGAAAGAATCAAGGAACAAGGAAGAACCACTGATCCAGGCTACCATGTTGCTCTAGCAGCGGTGAGCTTCATTCTTCTTTGATAGGAGTAGAAATATAGTGGATGACCTTAGGGCTTAGGCACTCATTTTGGCATCACAGAGGTAAGTATAATAAATACTTGTATTTTTTATGTCTTCTTTTCTTTATATTTATAATTTTGTTTCATAATTATGTATTTATATTATATGTTAATATGTTGTGATGATTGATGATTGATGATTGATGATTGATGATTGAATATTGATGATTGATGATTGATGAAAATGAACTTAGTTTATTCACTTTATTGATTTGTTTTCTTGATGAATATCTTACATTGGTATGAATTTGAACCTTTAATATTTATTTAACATATGAGTAATAGAATTCAACTAGGATTTGAGCCAAATAGATTGGTTTTATAAAAAAAATTACACAGGAACGCTTTAGTCGATAAGGCGACGCTTTATGCCCGCCTTAACGCTAAGGCGCTCCGAAAGACCCTCAAACGCCTCCGTCGCCTTACCGCCTTAAAAACTATGGGTGTGGTAGAGATCAATCTAAAACACATAACAAACCAACCTCCTCTCACCACGGCAGAGTCATCTACCCTCCTCCCCTTATTTCTCTAGCTGCTCCAATTGATAGAGATCCCATCCGTGGTCGAAGATGGAGCAGATATCGACAAGGGGCAAAGGAATCATGGCAAGTCACAACTGAAAGATGATTCTTCCAATGGCCCATCGGTCTTCTATGATTTAACCGTCGGGAAAAACATATTTGATATCTTTCGATCTCCTGACTCACTTATGGATGAAGAAAGCCCTCCTGGCTTGCCTGCAGCTCCTCTAAGGCCCTTAACTGCCTCTTCTTCCAGTTCACATCCCCCACCTGGTCAGTCGAAGAGCCCTCTTCGAGCCTCTACAGGGCCTGCTACCTCCCTGCCACATCCCATCCCTTGCATTGGAACCTCTACCCTCACCAATCCTTCTCACGATTCTTCCTCCAACCCTCCCCAAGACAATCCCCATCAGTCTTTTACCCCCTTCCCCCTTTTGTGAGGCCCACCTTTCTCTCAAATAGCCCTACCAATCCCTTACCTACCCTGGCCCACTCCAACCCCAACCCAGACCACGCCATCCACCCTTGGGCTCCCAAACACCCCCATCTCTTCAACCTATTGAAAAAACAAGAGAGAGACAACCAAACCTGCAAGAGAAGGGAGAACTCGAGAGAGAGATGAGAGATTGCAAGAAATGGAGAGAGAAAGATTTGTGATTAGGTAAAAAATAGACCACATACCTCTTATTTATACATTCACATAAAGAAGCCCTAATATAAGACAAAAGATAAAAAATCCCTTAACATACGTTACAATAGATTCGGGTGGGGTCGGGTTGTACCATGTAGCCTACGCCCCCACACCCCTTTATAAGACAAGATCAATGATGGGCTCTAGGATCAAGCCCTCTGCTACCATCATAGACCTCACAAATTTCTCCTTCCTATCGCCACCAAAATATGTCAGTGCGGGGCAATCTTTAAAAAGGGTACAATAACACCAACACTCCCCCTCAAGCCGGCGTATAGATCAAGTAATCCCAGCTTGCAAACAATTAAGTGAAAGTGTGTAACACTAGTAGCTTTGGTGCAAATATCTGCAAGTTGATCATTAGAACAAACAAAAGGAGTAGAGATCACCCCCGAACTAATCTTCCCGCGAACAAAATGGCAATCAACCTTTATGTGCTTCGTCCTCTCATGAAACACTAGATTTGCGGCAATCTTGATGGCAGCTTGAAATCGAAGCCACATTAACTCAGAAGTGCTATGGGCCATCGAGTGATGCTCAGCTTCAGCAGATGATCGAGCAACTAGTGACTGTTTTTACTCTTCCAAGTAACTAGGTTACCCCCAATTACAATATCCAGAGGTAGACCGGCGACTATCACAAGCACTAGCCTAATCTACACCACAGTACCCATGAACATCAAGGCGACCGTGATTAACAAACAATAACCCCTTCCTCAAAGATTGTTTGAGATAACAAATGACCCGAAGGGCTGCATCATAATGATGGAGACAAGGTCTGCATAAACATACTAAGCATGCTAACAGCATAAGAAATGTTTGGCCAAGTAACAGTGAGATACAAAAACTTGCCAACCATCCTCGAAACTTGCCAACCATCCTCGAATAAGTCTTTTTCTTTTGCAACAAGGAGAGATAGTATCATGAAGATGATGATTCCCTTAATAGGAATGGAAGCAGGCATAGCTCCAAAAAGACTTGTCTCATCTAGAAAGTCAAGAGCATACTTCCTTTGGGAGATAACAAGGCCCTTGGTAGAGTGAGCAACTTCAAAACCCAAAAAATATCTTTAGGATCCCAAATCTTTAATGTCAAACTTGCTGGCAAAAAAGGATTTTGTCTTCATGATGTGCTCTGGATCATCACCAGTTAAGATTATGTCATCAACATAGACCAAAAGCACAGTAGTACTGTGCACGGTCCTAATAAAGAATACCGAATAACCAAAAGCACTGCACTAGAAAACCAAACTGAAACAAAGCATAACTGAGCTTCTCAAACCACACATGAGGAGTTAGCTTGAGACCATAAATTGCCTTATGAAAATGACAACCATAACCAGCAGGATCATCATTGTAATATCCCGGGGAAAGACCCATATAAATCTCATGCATATGACCGTGAAGAAAAGCATTCTTCACATTGATGGGGTAGCCTTAAGGAAGAGGAGGAAAACCAGAATAGCAAGGGGAGAAAGGGGAACGCACCAGTTCACAAACACAAATCAAACTAACTCTTATTCAAATAAATTCACCTTCTCTCAACAATGAGTGTATGCAAGTATATAAAGGGAAAATAATAAGACTACTCCTACTTAGACTCTGACACTGAAATAGACTCCTACTTCTCTATCTCCTACATATCCTACGAAAACAAACTTGAGAAAATAAAAACTTAATATTAAACTAAACTACCAGCCCTTGTTGGACCAAAAACCTAGGTTGGACCGGTTCTTCTTGGCCTTTGGCTTCCACAGCTGGTCATGCTGTTCCAACCAGGTACGTGCAGCTGTATCTGCAACAACTCTCCTCTTCTGAAAAGAACTCAACTCCATCAAGTTTGGGTGAGGTCCAAGAATGCCATCAGAGTCAATGCACTTGATGAAAAAAGTACCAACTATCCTCTTGAGCTGGAGAGGGGGAAGATCCTTTGCTGTAAGGAACTTCATCTCAAGGCCATCATGCTAAAATGAGTATGTATTCTCATATCCAAAGTGCTTGGCTTTCTTGTCGAACAACCATGGGCGCCCCAAAAGAATGTGACAGACTTTCAGAGGAAACACATCACAATGAACCTGATCAATTAGACCACCAATGGAATACATGAGCAAACACCTTTCATTAATTTTCAGGTTATTGGTCACCCACCCAACCTTGTAGGGATTCGAATGAGGCTCAGTTTTCAGACCCAACTTGCGAACAGCATCTTCAGCAACAACATTGGTACAACTGCCTGGGTCAATCACCCTATTACACAAGTTATCATTACATCGCACCCTGGTCTGAAAGATACTGTTACAACGCCAATCGTCCTCCTCAGGAATCTTCTATGTAGTCAAAAGAGGACGGATCACATAGAACGGTTCAGGCTCACCATCACTGCCACCATCATGAATCTCATTAGGCTCACGATCACATTTAGCCCAGATTTACTATTCCTATTTTTTGTTGCTCTTCTGATGCATAAGGTATATAATTGTCCTTATCGATGTATGCTAACAACCAGTTAGGGCATTGATTAGCTCTATGCCCGTACCAGTTACATCGGAAACATTAAATAGTACAACAACAATAACAACAACAACAAAACTTAGCCTTATCCCAACTAAATGGGGTCGGCTACATGGATCTGCAGGCATTTGAAAAAAAAAAAAAGCATTGGGGCATCCCACTCATGAACAATCGGAAACTAGGATCCTAGCCCTCCAAACAGCCCTGTTAGATGCCATACTCAAGTGACGACTTAGCTTTTACATGTCTTGTCTAACTAAGTCGTCAATGGTCATTTTTGACCTGCCCCTAGCCCTTTTAGCTCCATATATCTGCATCTGGTCACTCCTCTGTACTGGGGCATCCAAGGGCCTCCTTTGGACATGACCAAACCATCGTAATCGACATTCTCTGAGCTTATCTTGAATTGGGGACTCCTAAATCCAATCTAACCAGTCATTTCTTATTCCATCTCTCAGGGTTTTGCCACACATCCATCTCAACATCCTCATCTCGGCTACACTCAACTTATCTATGTTACGCTTCTTGACTGCCCAACATTCTGCATCATACATCATAGCTGATCTTATGGCAATCCTATAGAATTTTCCCTTGAGCTTTAGAGGAATACGTCGATCGCATAACACTCCAGACGCCCCTCTCCATTTCACTTTAATTCTGTGGGAAACATCATCATCTATCTCACCTTCTTTGTTTAACATAGAGCCCCAGATATCTGAAACATTCACTTTGTGGGACCTCCCCCCTCAATTTTCACTTCCTCGCTATCAATCCTCGATCGACTGAAGTTACATCTCATATATTCCGTATTCGTTCTTCTTTTCTTGAGACCTCTAGATTCCAAAGTATATCTCCATACACCACAGGACCTCTCCTTGAATATTCTTGGTTAAATCATCTATGACAAGTGTAAATAAGTAGGGGCTCAAAGCGGATCCTTGATGTAACCCTATATTAATTGGGAACTCAACACCTTGGCCTCCCACAGATCTCACACTAGTCACCACATCTCCATACATGTCTTTAATTATATCCACGTAATTACTTGACACTTCTTTTTTCTCTAAAACTTTCCATATTAAATCTCTGAGAACCCTGTCATAGCCTCCTTTGGAAATATTGAGTTATTGTCATAACCACGCTGAGGTGAGGAGTATGGATGATTAGGCCGTGAATATTACATATCTGAATCGCTTCGAGGTGGAGAATACGGCCGACTGGGTCTTGAAGATGCCATAGATGAACCATTAGCTTGTTGTCTATTGATTGACCTTTCCTGTGGAGATGACTGTGGCTAAATAGAACTAGGACCTCTAGGAAAAGCATTTGTAAATGGCCTCCGATTGTATGGGCGCTTCAGACTTTTCTCAACCTGATATGCTACTTATACGGCTTCTTCCGTTGTAAGCAGTCGGCTAGATGCAAGGGCAACAATAAGTTGAGGGTGTAAACCATTGCGGAATTATGCTACCAATACTTCTTTATCCCACTCAAAATCAGAACGAGTAGCCAAATAATAAAATCTAGCAACATATTCTTCAACGGTCAAATTCTCCTATTTCAACTGTGCAAACCTGAGATGCATGCATTGCTTGTAATCAGAAAGCAAGAATCTCCGGTTCATGACTTCATACATTTCGTCCCAAGTAGTGACTAAACCAATTCCTTGGGTTCGTTTCTATTGTTGTTGCTTAATCCACCAGACTCAGGCCGTGCCTTTCAGTTTAGCCTCTGCAAATAGGATCTTTCGGGCCTCAGTCAACCCGTACCATCTGAAGAACGTCTCTTAACTATGAATCTAGTCAAGGTACAGTTCTGGATTGTTGTCTCCATAAAAATAAAGGACATCCAATCTTGCAGCTCTTTCTGCCTTATCATCATATCTACCAATTCCATATGGTGGAGGTGGTGGTGGTGGTGTATGATGTGGTGGCAGTGTATGATGTGGTGGCGGTGGTGGTGGTGGTAGTGGTAGTGACGGGTCCTGTGGAGTGGTGTTGGAAGAATCCCCAGATTGAATGTGACTCTTTCCTCTATCTTTTGCCACCAAACGATCAATAGAAGCTTGCATGGATCTCATAGAAACTTGCATGGATTCCATCATTGTCTAGAGGGAAGTGACATCGGTAGTGAGAGCTACAAATTTTGCATCAATTTCTCCCTTATAGGAGTTTAATTGTTGAACAACTTCACTATTGGCTACCATGGTGGAGATGGGCAAGATTACACTCAAATATGAAGGAAAATTAGTAAATAAAGGAGGTTTAAAGAGCAATGGAAGAATGGGTAATAACTCTGATTTTTTTTCAGTCTCGGTAGAGTCGGAACAGTGAATGGGAAAGGGAAGAATAGAGATGGAAGGAAGAAGGGAATGGGGATCCTCGGCTCCGATGCCAAATTGATAGAGTAGCTTTAGGGAAGAGGAGGAAAACCAGAATAGCAAGGGGAGAAAGGGGCACGCACCAGTTCACAAACACAAATCAAACTAACTTTTATTCAAATAAATTCACCTTCTCTCAACAATGAGTGTATGCAAGTATATAAAGGGAAAATGATAAGACTACTCCTACTTAGACTCTAACACTGAAATAGACTCCTACTTCTCTATCTGTTACGTATCTTACCCAAAACAAACTTGAGAAAATAAAAGACTTAATATTAAACTAAACTACCAACCCTTGTTGGACAAAAAACCTGGGTTGGACCGATTCTTCTTGGCCCTTGGCTTCCACAACCGGTTATACTAGTCTAACCAAGTAAGTGCAGTTGTATCTGCATCACATCTAATTGATATAACGGCCACAACTTATGGACAGCAATGGACAAACAAACACTAACTAAATTAAGCTTTGCAACTAGAGCAAATATCTCTTGATAATCAACACATTCAACTTGGGTAAAGCCTTGTGCAACCAACCAAGCTTTATGCCTTTCTATAGTTCCGTCAGGATGATGTTTCATAGTAAACACCCACCAGCAGCCAACAACATTGTTACTATCAGGCCTAGGAGTAGGAGACCACGTATGTTGTTTTTCTAAATCACCCATCTCACTGTTCATTGCCTCTTTCCACTTCAAATCAGCTAATGGATCAGACACCTTAGAAGTTAAAAGGAATTTAAACAAAAGAAGCAGCTGCAAGAAAACTTTTCAAGGAAGAGGATAGAGCATCATAAGAAACAAAAAGCTCAATTGGAAAATATGTCCATAGGCTTCAGAAGAAAATTACAGTCATGATAAAAAAAAAAGCAATCACAAGCTTCAACTGGTGTTCCAATCAAAAGTCAAGTCAAGCCTGCTCTGATACCATGTTGAAAGAATAAGAGAGAATCTCAAACATGCAAGAGAAGGGAGAATGAGAGAGAGAGAGAGAGAGAGAGAGAGAGAAAGAAGAGACATCGCAAGAGATGGAGAGAATGGGAGATTCGTGATTACCCCACACCTCCTATTTATACATTCACATATAGAAGCCCCAGTACAAGCTAAAAGACAAAATCTCTCAACATACATTACAATAGATTCGGCTCGCTCCATCAGGTCAGGTCATACCGTTCCACGTAGCCTATGTCAATATACCCCCACACCCCCTTACGAGGCGAGATCAATGATGGGCTCCAAGCTTTGCTACCATCACAAACCTCACAAAATTTCTCCTTCAGGTCGCCACCAAAATATGTTAGTGGGGCAATCTTCAAAGCAGGTAAAATAACACCTATACAACCCTTTTGACCAGTGATGATGACCCGACAGCTCCATCAACTTTTTCTCTTTGCCCAGCATTTTGGCTTCTTTGCAGCTACAGTCTTCCTCTTCGAATGCTCCACCTGCGGACATCCCATCTTCCATTACCTCTCAATGCCTTCAAACGACCTCTGGCAACAGCATCCACAACCTAATGGCTCCATTGAAAGATCCTCCTTTACCCATCATTTCAGCTTCATCTCAATCTCTTTTCCTCGCAAGCTCCACCTACGTAGTACAACACTTCTTCTTTGCAAGCTCCACCCATGGTTACCCTTCTCTCATAGGCTTTCAATGCCATTAAGTGACCTCCAACACTATTGTTTTCTGGTTGTCCTTGTTGGCAACCTCGGCCATATGGTAGTGGTGATGTGGCCAGTTTGGATGAGGTGGCCGACACTGGTGGCGTGGCAGCGTACAGTCTCTCTAATGAGATAGCAGTGGTGCCATACTGGAAAATTTGGCCGATTTACACTCGGGTTAATTTTCGACGTTGAAAATGATTTTTTTGGAAGACGGATCCTCCATGTAACAATACAAGCATAATTAATTATTTCCAACACACCCAGTTTCGTCCCATGTCGATATTGAATGAAGAAATTACAATGTCCGCAATGTTCAGGGGCATTTTGGTCTTTTTGCATGGCTGAGTCTAATGATCGGATCTTCTAGAATATCGTAGAGCTTCGAGTCATGGTCCATACCCTTTCCATTTCAACTCAATCCAAAGTCATATGAAGAAGTTATGGCCCTTTTTGCAAAATCGGTCCAGAAATTCTAATTTGGATTTGGCAATTTGCTCTCGGTGTAGGTGGGGGAGTTTCAGCATACATTTTGTAGAAGGCTTTTATGCAAATTCTGGAAGTTTCTGATAAGGGGTCTCTTAGCATGAAATTTTAAAATTGGAGGGGTTGATAGGAGAAGATGAGGATATCCTATATCGACAACCAGTAGTCAGCCACATGGCACAGATCCGACAATTCCCTT
This sequence comes from Macadamia integrifolia, assembly GCF_013358625.1. Lineage (NCBI taxonomy): Eukaryota > Viridiplantae > Streptophyta > Magnoliopsida > Proteales > Proteaceae > Macadamia > Macadamia integrifolia. The sequence continues at coordinate 594,309 of NW_024869937.1, forward strand.
TCAATCGTTGTTTAGACCAATGGTTTGTTGTCAACACCACTGATGATGATGTCAGCGTCTAACCTTGCATCAGACATGGTTCTAATCCAACGGCCCAGATCTTCTAGCCGTTTGACTGATCCTACAACCAAGATCTCAGGCGCCAGTTATGGCCTAATCCAACAGCTGAGACTCGTGTCGTCATGTCCTACGCCACCAGCATATACTGTGCCGCCCTAAAAAGATTCCAAATGGATTATTTTGGTTGGCCCAAGTTGTTATTTCTCCATTTTATTCGTGCTCTATCACATGGAAGGTTTAGAACAGCATTTTGGGAGTGAAACCATGGTTTTGAAGAGAGAAGCTTCCCCCCTTTAATGTGTGTTATTAAATCGATTTGGGTGCTTAATGGAAGTTGCTTTCACTCCATTAAGAGAGTTTTGAGGACGTGGTTGGGATGCTTTGACGATCTATTGATTCCAACACCAAGAGAAGTGAGAGAAGAATAGAGACGAGAAAGTGAGAGTATTCCTTGTGCATTAAAGCTTAAGAAGACGAGGGAGAGAAGGTGTGAGGTGTCATGGTTGTAGTGTTTACTTGAAGATTCAAGTTTCCTACACAAAAGGGGAGTTGAAGATTCCAGTGTGCAGAGACTTGCTCTGAGACAACTCCGAGAACACCAAACAAGGGCTGTGAGACTCTTTAACCCTAGATTTACATTGCGAGTTTTATCTATGATGATGTATGTAAGCTAGTTGTAGTTGACGTTGAGAATTCATACTCGCCTAAGTTGGAATATAGGGCAATCTGTATGAGCCCATCTTTATTGTTTATCTCTGTACTAGGTGTTTAGTGGGTGCTAAACATCGGGGGTGGGTGCTCCCTTGCAGTGGTTGTACCGGCACCGTGTGTGCCTTCTCAGCTGAATATTGGGAAAAATGGGTGTGAGTGCTCCCAACTGTAGATGCAATTAAAGTAATAAATTAAGTAGGTACAAAGCCTTTACAGACACTACTCCGAGGACGTAGGCATCTTGCCAAACCTCGTAAAAATCCTTGTATTATGTGTGTGGATTTTCATTTATATATTGTTTAGATTACGTGGAATGTGGAATGGTTATGCACACTTGGTGTGCCTATAAGAGGTTGAGTGTGCATACGGCTATGTGCTAGCAAGTACAGGGTCTATAGAGATTGCCAAGTTAGGATCCACATCATTTCTGGGAAACTGAATTGGACTCACTGATTCACCCCCCTCTCAATGACTTCTAGGTTACAATAAGCGATAGCGACCAATGTCCCAATGGCTCCATCGACAGTTTCTCCCTTACCCGATACTTTGGCTTCATTGTAGTACCAGTCTTCTTCCTCACAAGCTCTACCGGCCCTTACCCCATCTCCTATGGACTCTCAACACCATCATATGATCTCTACCGCTTACTCCCCCCTAAGGAATACTGAAGGTGCCAGAGAAGTAATCCATCTTCCTATAAAGACCACATTAAGCTCAACTTTGTTGAGCCAGTTGCACTCTCCCCACCCTTCTCAATGATCCATTGGACCATCTAGAATGTTTGTGGCCTGAATTCCCTAACCAAAGAAGCTGAAGTTCGCTCCCTTCTTAATCTTTGTTTTCTCCTTGAAACCAAGGTCCTGGAAGCCAATACCTCCCGTATAGATACCAAATAGCCCCATCTTGGTCCCTCCTTTCCAACTATATCCACTGTCCCAGTGGCCACATCTGGATAATATGGAATCCTTACAAGCTTCTAAATACTTCCTCCTTCTCATCCTCCCAGTGTATTCAACTCTCCATCTCTGTCTTAGAAAATTCCTTCTTAGCCTTTTCTACTATATACGGCCATCGTGCTATCGACAGGTGCCCTATTTGAAATGATCTTAGTTCTATAACCTCCGAAGTCGTCCCTCTCCCTTGGGGCCTAGGGGTGACTTCAATGTGGTTAGAGTTACTCATGAGAAGCCAGGGTGGATCCCCTATTGATCCCACTTCAGTTAAAGCTTTCAACTAGTGCTCGGCAGATAACACGAATGATTTGAGATGGTCTGGTATCAAATTAACCTAGCACAATAGAAGAAGTGGCGAGAACAGAATCACTTGCAAGCATTATAGAGTGTTGATCAATAAAACTTTATTAGCCTCCTTCCCATCCTCAAACACTTCTTTTGACCTCCCTAGCATTTCTAACCATAGCCCCATCTTCCTCCTCGTTCAACCCACATTTCCTTTGGTCCTATGCCATTCAAGTTCTTTGGCATGTGGTCTCTCCACTAGGATTTCCTTTCCTTTGTTTGATCCGAGTGGGATAAGCCTATCTAAGCTTTCTCCTCCCCCTTTCTAACCTTTGCCATAAAGCTCAAAAATGTCAAGTGTGCTCTCAAGTATTGGAATTCCACCACGCTCTCAAGTATTGGAATTCCACCACCAAATGTCTCTACAAGTAGAGACAATTTGGCTTCCATCCAGTCCAGTCTTCAATCTGACTCCCTCAACCATCTCCTTGCTGAAGAAAAAAGGGTTGCCTCCTACTAGTTATCCTCTCTAATTGCCCAAGAAGAAAGTTTCCTTAAGCAAAAGTCTCGCATCAATTGGTTAGAGCTTGGAGACTCTGATACTGCTTACTTTCGCAGTTTCTTAAATGCTAGAACCAACTCCAACTCCAACTCCAACTCCATCCCATGCTCACAACATGAGACAGCTCCCTCCACAACCCAAATGATATCAAAGTCGAAGCCTCTTAACTATTTCACTGAGCTCTTTTAGCCTCCCACCTCCTCCAATAGTCCCATCCCCCCAGGCCAGCCCGACATATTCATCCCCATTCATCGCCTCTGTTCCCCTCAAGCCATACCCTCTGATGATGAAACCACTGTTGTTATCCACTCCCCCAAGGCCAACAAAACCCCTAGCCTTGATGGTTTCAGTATGGGATTCTTCTCTTCTCGCTAGGACATTATCTAGAGTGATATTATTAAAGCCATCAGAAGCTTCTTCTTTAACCCTTCCCAAATCTAAGGGACTACCTCATCCCCAGAAAAAGAAGGCCTCCTCCATGTCAGACTTCAGACCTATCTCCCTCTACAATCTCCTATACATATTCAAAGCTAAAATCCTAGCCAATAGGATCGAATTAGTGGTGTACTCCCTTGTTAATGAAAATTTATCTACTTTTATGGTCAGCAAAAGCATCACCGATAACATCCTTTTGTCATAAATAGTTAGAGGCTTTGACATAAAATCCTATTCCCCTGTTGCCCTCCTCAAGATTGATATTCATTAAGCCTTTGACTCCATCAAGTGGGATTTCATCATTCAAGTTCTTCATGGTATTTCCTTTCCCCTGGTTTTCGTCCATTGGATCTATTCATGTATCTCATCCCCCCCGCTTCTTTGCCCTAGTCAATGGCAGCCCAACTAGCTAATTCTTCTCCATGGTATGTATTAGGAAAGGCTTCCCCTTCTACCCCCCTTTCATATTCTCCCTAGCCCTTGAGGTCCTCCCCAAATCCATACAAGCATCTACAGATCTCCACCTCATCTCCCCCTCCCTAAACGTAAAGCCCTCAACCTCTCTCACCTCACTTTTGCCGACAACCTTATGATTTTCTCTAAGGCCGACACCCTCTCTATTGAAACCACCATGTCTTCCCTCCACCTATTTGAAGATCTGTCTAACCTTCACATCAACCTCCTTAATCCCACCTCTTCTTCGCCAACGTCTCTAAGTCCCATCTCCTTACCTTAACTGGCTTCTCCCTTGGATCCCTCCATATCAAATACCTGGGTCTACCGCTCAATACTGCCAGGTTGATAGCCCACACTGTACCCCAATGTTGGACCTCATCAAAAAAGGCTTCAGGTTTGGAAGGGAAAGCTCCTATCCTATATTGGCCGATTGGAGCTCATCAGATCAATGCTTCAATCTAGATACATGTATTAGTCCGGTGTTTTTGGATTGCTTTAATCTACCATCAAGCAAGTAGAATCTCTTATGTGCAGTTTCCTTTGGAAAGGTGTGGACTCTTCTAAATTCCTCCACCCCATTTGCTGGTCTTCTATTTGCGTCCCTAGATAGGAGGGGGTTGGAGTTTGAGAAAGATTCATGAGGTTAACTCTGTGGGTTGAGTTGGTTTTCTTCCCTGTCTTTTCCTTTGATCCCCTACCATTCTAACAACTGTTTCACTCTTACATACTGATTTGCAGGTCTGAGTTCACCGTTCCTGTGTTTCTGCTTTCTCTGCAGGGAATCAAATTGATATTCTAGTCAATCCAGCCCTTGGATTGACCTCTACTTTTGATATTAGTTTCTTCCCTGTTAGTAGTCTATTTGACCATAATTTGAGGATCATCAGACCCATAGATTAGGAGTTTCTTTAGCTACTAAATTATGTTGCTCTTAAGTTTCCATTTTCTGCTATACTTCATTACACCAAATCTAACCATTGGATCAGCTTGTTCTTTGGAGGGATTAACCATCCTTGTGTGGGGTCTAATTGATCAAAATCCCATCCCCATCTGAGCGTTTGATCCTGAGTTATTTGACTTTCCCTATTCTGCCATATTATGTACTTACTTGGATTGCTGTGTTTCTGCCCTGTGGGTTTGTATGCTTTTAATCTCATCTTCTTTATCTTAGAGCACATCATCTTTCCTCATCAAAACCACCATCAAGCAGGCGCCGATTTCCACACTCATTTCATACCCAATCAAAGTCCCATGTAGAAAGTCTCCTTCATTTCCTTCAAGCTCGACATTTTTCACTGTAATATATTTTCTGGGAAATTATTATTACTTGTAAATAAATTTTATATTTTTCTGTCATTACTCAGTTTTTATTTTTTGGACATAACAAGGAAGCATATTTGGTCACGATTGAGGGAAGGGAAAGAAACCAACCATATTATGGAGGTGCAGTCCTCAAGGTTTGCCAAGTGTACTAATGATCATGATACGACCACTTCGTAGTTAAAACAACGTCCTGAAATTTAAAATGGAAGTTGTTTCGCAACTTAATATACTCGCATTTCAGTAAAATATTTTCCTCTTTCTTAATTATGAAATTTTGTATTGGTTTTTACAAAATCCTGTAAAATGTTTTACGTTGAAACAAACAGAGCCATAGAATTTCTAAATCCATACTTTGTACACTGTATCTTATCAACTTTCAAACTTTTGTCAACATGAGACACTGTCTACCATTTACACACTGTAACCTACTTTCCAGAAAATTACGATTAGAACTGGTTTGGATAAGCTGCGGAAGTGATTGGCAAAAATAGAAACGAAAAGAAGTGCCACCAGTAATATCTCACTCAACCTTAATAGCAACATCCTCCCCAGTGTCACGTAAAGTAGCACGGTAAACCTGACCCAAACTTGCAGCTGCAATTGTCTTTGATGAAATTTTACTGAAAACAGCTTCAAGAGGCCGGCCGAACTCCTCTTCAATAATTGCGAAGGCAACCTACAAGTGGATCAAACAAATTCATTGCTTGAGCAAAGATTGTATTGCAGCATGATTTAACTGATTCAATCAAAAAGATGTATACATAAATAAGGAAACAAAAGAGAGGGAGAGTAAAACCTGGTTAGGAAAAGGAGGAACATCATCTTGAAGAATGCAGAGCTCATTCATATAATCCTCCCTAATAATGTCTGGTCTATTCGCCAGAACCTGTTGAAATAGGGGCAAGAACGAATCAATCGGCAACAAGGTCTACTACATTTTTTTTTTTTTTTTTGGATAATTCATTACCAAGAAGAAAATACAAAGGGGAGAGGGGGGGGAGGAGAAGGCTTAAGCCAACAAGGAAAAGCCAGCTCCAAGAATATAAAATTAAACAAAAGGAACGAAAGCTGAAACAATCAGCAACCAAAACTGAAAACAGCAAAACCAACCCTAGGGGGGGGGAGAGGGGAGAGGAGGAGGGAAGGCTACAACTAGGACAGGGGGGGTCAGGAGGCTTCCAGGTGAGGGATGGTTTCCACCCTCAGGTTCCAAGAGGAGATGATGTGGACATTTCTACGGGAATAAGCAACAAGGCGGCTATGAAGAGAGTGGATTTTGGAGGTGACATCAAAGTAGATAGCTTTCCAAATCTCCTCCTGGGAGCGGGATTTGGGGGGACCATCTACGAATGTTACGCTCCATCCAAAGGTAATTGATAGTTGCCGAGAAAGCCAATTTTCCAACAGTATCGCAGATGGAAGAGCCCGAGAAGGTCATGTCCATCCAAATCCACTCCCTAGAGAAAGGAAGGATGGTTCTCATGCACGGCCAGCAATTGGAGAGGACAAGCTTCCAGACAGAGAAAGAAAGAGGACAGGAGAAGAAAACATGGGGGATATCCTCAACACCTTGGGGGTAGAGACAGTAGGAGGGGTTGGCTGGGATCTACCGATGAATGAGGAAGGATTGGGTGTGGAGGCAGTTGGAAAGGCAACGCCAGAGGGTGAAACTTTGGCGAGGAATATGGCCTTTGAACCAGACCAACTTGTGACAAGGCACAGCAAGGGAGGAGGTACGGATGTGGGACCAAGCAGAGGCAAAGGAGAAGATCCCAGAGGAGGAGGGAAGCCAAGTGCACTTGTCCTCTCTTCCTCGGTGGCCAGGGGGAGAGGCGGGAGGGTGGTCCAAAGATCAAGAAGGGGAGGTTTAGAAGAGGGAGGGGACCAACCCAAGGGGGAAAGAATAGAGGAGACAAGAGTGTTGGCAGGGAGGCCGGAGGAATAGATGGTTATGGGAGATAACAAGTGGGAAAGGATGCCAGCAGGGTGCCAGGGGTCTTTCCAAAGAGAAGTGGTAAGACCATTGCCAATGTTGAAGGAGATGGCAGAGAGGGCTATGGGTCTATGATCAAGGATCTTGCGCCAGATCCAAGAGGCATCAGGAATGAGCGAGGCAGTCCAAAGAGAGTTGTGCTTAAGGAGCCCAGCATGGATCCAATCAACCTAGATGCTTTTGTGCTTGGACACAATTTTCCAGATGCGCTTGAGGATCCCGACAGAGTTAACATCCTTAATTCTCCTAATTCCAAGTCCTCCCTCAGATTTGGGAAGGCAAACCTTCTTCCAGCTGAGAGGGCGGAGGAACTGGGGGGAGTTAGAACCTTTCCAGAGGAATGAGCACAAAAGTCTTTCGAAAGACTTGATCACAGAGATAGGAAGGATAAAGGTACCAAACCAATAGAGGTACATGGACTGGAGCACCAATCTAATGAGAGTGAGATGGTCAATAAAGGAGAGGAGCTTGCCTTTCCAAAGTTGAAGTCTCTTCCTCAGCTAATCGAGCAAGGGGGTGCAATGGTGAGAAGACAACCTAGAGGAAATGAGGGGAAGGCCCAGGTATTTAACAGGAAGGTGACCAATCGGGATACCAGAGATACCGAGGAGGGTATCTTGGACATCAGGCTGAACACTAGAGAGGAACATGTTGGATTTAAAGAGGATGATGTTGAGACCCAAGAGAGATTCAAAGGAATGCAAGGAATCCATGATAGTGGAAATGGAGTGGGCATTTGCCTTAGAGAAGATTATGATGTCATCGGCGAATGCCAAATGGGAGAGGAGGAGTGATTTACACTTGGGAAAAGGATAAATGAGATGGAGGTCACTAGCGGATTGAATGTAATGAGAAAGAACCTCAAGGGATAAGGAGAATAGGAGGGGGGATAAGGGACATCTCTGACGCATACCACAGCCAAAGGGAAAGTACCCAGTCGGACTACCATTCACAAGGACAGAAAAGCGAGGGGTAGAAATGCAAGTGCGGATCCAATGGACAAAGGAGGGAGGGAAGGGCATGAGAGTCATCAAATTGGAGGTGAAGTCCCACCTGATCGTGTCAAAGGCTTTATGAATGTCAATCTTGAGGAGGGCAGTAGGGGAGGGAGACTTGCAGTTGAAACCGCGGACAATTTCATGACAGAGGAGGATGTTGTCAAAGATATTTCTGCCACCAATGAAAGCGGATTGATTTGGGCTAACAAGGGAGTCAATGACTTTTTGGATCCTATTGGCCAGGATTTTGGCAATGAATTTGTAGAGAAGGTTGCACAGGGAGATGGGCCTGAAGTCACTCATACACTTCGTACCATCCTTTTTAGGGATTAGGCAGAGAAAAGTGGTGGGCATATTCCAAGCATCCTGAACAATAGGGAAGAAGTTAGGATGGGAGACCCATATGTCAAAGAACTTGAAAGGCTTAGGGCCAAGGGAGCAGAATGGGAGAACATAGATGGAGATGGGGCTGTGGTCAGAGATTCCAGGAAGATCAAAGGTAGCATGAGAGGAAGGGAAGGAATCAAGCCAGGCTTCATTAACAAGGGCTCGGTCAAGCTTGCAAGCCACCCTGAAATTTCCAGATCTCCGGTTATGCCATATAAAATTTAGCACCCGACCAGCGGAGATCGGTGAGATTTAAATCTTCAATACAATCGTTAAAAGAGTCAGCAAACGAGGAATCAATGGAGTTTCCTCCATGCTTTTCATGGCTATAACGAGTGACATTAAAGTCTCCCACAATGCCCAAGGATTGGATCCAGAGAAGGGGGCAAAGGAAAGCAGGTCGGCCCAGAGGGGAAGCCTAAGGGGGGCCCTGTTGAAGGCATAAAAGCAGATGTAGGGGCCAGAGTGATGGGAGATGGACAAATGAATGGCTTGGGCATTGGAGGAGAGGGTGGAGATGGATAGAAAGGAGGGATCCCAAAGGATCCAAATCCTCCCATTGGGGTTGTGAAAGTAATTGGAAACAAAGGACCAAGAAGGAGCTATCGAAGAGGCAATCCGTGAGGCATTTGCTTCCAAAATGCGGGTTTCCAAAAGGCAACGGAGGTTGGATTTGGAGGAGCGAATGATGGACCGAATGTCCACTTGCTTGGCCGAGGAATTTAGACCTCGGACATTCTAAACAGTCCAAGGAATCATGAGGAACTCTGGGTGTGGGGCATAAAACGTTTGGGAGGGCGAGGGGTCTTGGGAATGGGGGGGCCCGGGGTGGGAGGCCGGCAGCTATATCCAATAATAGGGGAGGCAGAAAAGGGGGAAGAGGGATTGGTTTTGGTGGTGGGGGCTTTCTGCTGGTTTTCTTTTTATTGGTTTTGGTGGATGTAGGTTTGGTGATGTTCAGCTGGGTGTTGGTGGTATAGGTAAAGAATGGGAGTGGCAGCTACTGGATTATCTAAAGGTTGGTTTTGTAGAGAGTTCATCAAGTTTAGAGAGTCTTCAGAGCTGATATTGTCAACCGAACCCAGGGGAGTTGATTGCACAGGTTGCCGAGGAATATCTAAAGCAAGGGGAGCTGTTAAGAGTCCATCTACAGGGCTCTGAGCAGAGCAGCATCTGTGATTTGGTCCCAAATGGTCAGGCAACAAAGACCCGTGGAGTCTGGGGTCAACAGAGACTGCCAGAGAAGAAGTCATGGCAGGGCAGAGGCGAGAGGTTGCAGGGATCCCTGGGGAGCAAGGCAAGGACGTCGAACTAGAGGCTAGGCTGGAGTTGGCTCCAAGACAGCAGTTCATATGAGACTTTAGAGGAATCTGAGGAGAGGTGGGGATGTGATCTTCCAAGGCCAAGGTCGAGAGGCTTCCGAAGGAACGAAGAGAGTTGTAGGCGGAGGTGAGGCCTTCCAAGGCCAGCAAGAAGTCATTCGAGTCATTACTGAGAGGAGTCTGGCTTGTCGAATAGGACATAGCAGGGGCCGAGGCTGACGGCAAGCATGAAGGACCCAAAGGAGTGACGGAGTCATTATTGTTCGTCGACGCCAGTCAAGAGGGCAAACCAGTGGGATTCATTCCAGAGAAAACATAATCGAGTGAGGATGGGATCGCCGGGTCAGGCGAGACCTGCAAAGAGTTAAGGGTAAGGGGGCAGTGGGGCAGATCGGTCAATGGGTTAAGTTGTTGGGTAAGATTGGTAGTCGAGTTTGGTAAGGATATGGTAGGGTTGGGTTATTTGAAAGGGTGGGTTGGGTTATATAAGTTACCAGGGCACAGAGGATGATCCGACGGGTATTTGGAGAACATGTTGAGAAGGTGGTCCGGTAAAAATTGATTCAAGGGAATAAAAGGAGGTTCAAGGGTGGACCAGGTTGGGTTTGAGACCGGAGGAGGATTCTCAATAGAGTGGTGTACCAGTTCAAAGGTGGGCCGAAGGTTCTCAGCACAAAAAGAGGGATGCCAAGAGATGGGAGACGAGTATTGGTTCAGACACATCGAGGTAGCAGTAATGGAAGTAGGGAGAGGAAGAAGGGGAGGGGGAATATCCCAAGGACTATCAGGCAAGGAATCAAGGGGTTGGTGCACAGTTTCCACGCAATCTGCCCGATCCAAAACCGAGAAAGGGTTTGGACCGATGGGCAAGGGTGTGAGTGAAGGACCAACAGATAGAGGAAACAAAGGTTCCGATGAAACAGGGGCTATGGCCGGGACTTCAGAAGTCTCTTCTGTTTGATTTTTCTTAAGGATCTTCACCGAGAAGGAGGAAAGCTAAGGGCGGTCGAAACTAGGGTCAATGTTCCTTAAATTGGGTTGATCTTCAGCAAAATCGCAACCAATCGATGGTTCCTGGATGGAGGCAGCAACGACAGCCTGAGAGGCAAAGGTGCAGATCTCTGTTTTGTGATCAAAACACTTGTAGATTGTGCAAGAAGGGGGGCGCCAGTCGTAATGGACTTCCTGAGTGAAGGAAGTCTTCTCCTTCAAAAATTGTGATTGAAGATGGAAGAATACTGTTGGCTTCCACCTCGATACAGATTCTGTAGAACGAGAGTCTATCCATTGTATTGGTACGTTTGTCAGAATACAGTGGTTTTCCGATTAGAGAACAGACCAAACTAAGGCCTTTCACACACCAATAGTGGAACAGCAAATTGGGGAAAGTCAGCCAGAGAGGTAAAGAGGTGGGTTCCGTCTTGGAGAACAACGTGCGAGCATCCCACTGCCTGAGAAATATCGGCTTTTTTCCAACATGCCACGAACCACCATCAACAGCGTAGACTTTGTCCGTTTCAGAGTCGACCTTGAATATGAAAGTCCCATTATCGAGCATGGAGGTGGACATCGCACAGACCGGCTTCCATTGTTTCTCCAGGGAGGTTTTGACAGTAATGAAAAGAGATCTACTGCCGAGAAACGAACCAACCACACAACATTTCCATTTATGGATTTGAGAATCTAAAAGTCCTGGCAAACAGAGGCCAACAAGGGAGGAATTCCGAGTTACAGGAGGGTGGAAAAAGAGGGAGTGTCTGGCAAAGGAAGGAGGGGAGGGGGGAAGAGGCAAAGAGGGGTGGAAGTGACTACCGTGGTCCATGAACGAGTCGTGGGTGACAAGGGAGGCTGGATGAGGGAGGTTGACGATGAGGGTAGGGGGGATTCCGGCAGCAGAGGCCACCAGAGGGGGGGAAGGCATTGCAGGTCACGTTATAGGGGAGGGGGAGGAGAGAGGGCAAAGCTCAAAAATCCAAGATCAATATTCCTAAACTTGCTGCTCTGACTCTGTTTATTTGTTTATTTTTTTATTATTATAAGGGAAAAGGGACGCCATTTAATTGGGATAAGGTTATGGTTGTTATAAGAGAAGAGGAACGCTACCCGTCCGATTTCCCCACTCCCAGACACAGCACCTGGTTTCAGGGGGGCAGGGGAACGCAGATGGGTAGTCTTCTTTCTCCCTTATTATAATTTTATTTTCTTTTTAGTGGGGGAAAGAGCATGGATTAAAGACAGCAAAAAGAAGCCAAAATTCTGTACATGATGACATCTATGCAAAATGCTTCTTAACATATGGACAAAGATCGCCATGGAACCCATCATCATGCACAGTGACTACAGACATGAAATTATTAGAAGTACACAACAAAAGTTGAACAACCATAAGATGAAACAAAAGAGGCATATCTAACCTGCCCAGCTTTGATGAAAGAAGGCCCCAAATCACACAACAAATTCCTGAGTTGCCGGGCACGATAAGGAACACTTCTTTATCTCGACCAATCAAGCAGTCATACATAAGGGTGGACCAATAGAGACCCAAATTCCAAACTATCTCCACACCCCGACCAAAGAGAGAAAGTATAGCCCCTCTCGACTCCAAAACCTTATTCTTCACCTAATCAATAGTAGCAGTAGAAGCATATCAACTCAAAAAGAAACTGCATATTGTAATGGTGTTGAAGTAATTCCAATTTACAGTATGACATACTGTTTCTGGAGTGTACTTGCGAAAGGGAACGCAAACACCGCGTTCAAAATCAAGTTGTTCCATGGCGCTACTAGACTTGGCAAGCAACGAAGCTCTCGTAGTTGCTGAACTGACATTGCTCTCATCATCGGCTCTTGACAACGTCAAAGGGGTGGAAGCTGAAGCCATTCTCACTCTCAGCTGCGAGACAGAGCTAATAAGAGTAAAATTGAAGCTTTCTTATTGGTTATTTGAATTGTAGAAACAGTGGAATATAAAATTAAAAAAAAAAAAAAAAAAAAAAAGAGACCTTGTTGAAATGGCCATGTTTCCGGTGATGCTTATCTAATTGGGAAACGCTCCTCGGCGAAGTTGGAAAATAACCACCATCCATTACAGTTGAAAAACACGACAGTTGGCAAACAAACTCCATCTCTCCTATGCCTAATCGTCATTAAGATTGTCGAAATTCAAAAATCAAAACAGATAACAAACAAGGGCAAGATGGACGAAGCATGAATTAATCGAAACACTTCAAGAAAGTGAGGCTTCAACTTACCTAGTTTTGTATAACTCCTCTTCTGTGGCCGGCAATCGGGACGGAGTGAGTGGGAACTCACAAATCGAGTGAGTAGTGACAAACAAAAAATGATAAATGGCAGTACGGAGAAGGGAAGAAATGAACGCTCCTTCAACGATCAATCCCTCAAAGAGTTGCAATTTGTGTGGACGTGGATATGCCCAGGCACCAGGGTGGATTCTGGATGGCATGCCGCTTCGCTTGACTTAACCACATGGCGTCGCGTTGTGCAGTGCACCAGTGAGGCTCCTTGATGACGCGGCTCGACTAAATGGTTTCGTACTTGTGGAGTGTGGACTTATCAAGGGAGCTAGTCTTTCGGACTTCCACTACTTCTCTAGATGACACGGCTGTCCATGGATGGAAAAAAACCAAAAAAGTGACACATATATAGACGGCCCAATAGTTATAAATAAATAAATAAAATAAAATAAAAATAAAAATAAAAATACGCATAAGTATTAAGTAGGATTACATTTCAATTATTTTTTTTAATTCAGAAAAAATAATATATAGGAGAAGATTCGGTGAAAGGGAGCAGGGCCAATGGGAACCTGCACGGGAGCTTTAATAGGGGCAAGGATTTCACCTTCCATGTGGAGCAAGGCTGCCATTTTGCGCCCTTTGTGCCTAGGCACAGGTTTACTTTGATTCTTATTTAAAAATTTGGGAGCAAAATTATGGTTACATACTCACTAAGTAGGAATCATGTACATCATTTAACAAGAAAAAAAAATAGGGATAATTACTTGGACACCCATTGTATTATGATCAGAATGCTTGACACCCCAAACGTACATTTGAAAATATTATTTGAAGCCCCATGAAACCTAACAGTGTTAGTCTTTAGTGGTTGAATGATGTAAATGGGGGAAGACAAATAGGTATTATCCAGATGTAACTTTCCACGCAGCGGAATGGATCATGTTGTGGTACGCGTCGATCCAGTCAAACAATGACGAACAAAGGATTGCAGCTTGCTAGGCAATGATCCACGCTCCAAATCCAAGGATTGCAATGGAAATCCTTAGAGAGACACTCTCAATTGGGAGAGACAGAAGAGAATAGGGGGAGAGAGAATTTTTGAGATTAGGTCAGAAACTCTGATTGGCTTTGTGGTCAAAACCCTCTTATTTATAGAGAATTGGCTAGCTAGAGTTCCTAATCCTAGTAGGTTTATAATTACCCCAAGTGGATGACCCACGAAAGAGCCGGGTCAGGATCTAGTTCGATATGATATGCTGTGCGAGGTGCTTTCCCTTTACAAGGCCTCTCAAAAAATTAATTACATTGTCCCAAAAATATTTACATCTTTTAAAAGACCTACTACATCAATCTACTGAGTAGGGAGCACTGCATTTTATATCATGCAAGAAGACTACCTCTAACATACATACAAGAACATGCCCACTTAGATAATCTACCAATTATGATCTCCAACCCAAAAAAAAAAAATCCATGGGTCCGTGGGTGGAGATCGACCATGCACCCCAACAAATGGAGTGAGTCTTAAGTCAAAACCGCCACGGGAGCGTATGATGATTTGCCAATACATACACATATGCATGCTAAAACACATTTCAAAGCAATAATATATCCGGCCTAATAACGCGAAGGTCGCATGCAAAAGTGATTGGCTAGGTATATTTAGATTATTTTACTACATATCTCTTGAAAAAAAAAAA